>NC_090727.1:111616656-111654414 GCF_036898095.1 Palaemon carinicauda | reverse complement strand
ATGACAATTCTTCTGTACTTATACCTGTCGAATTCAGGTATTTTGTACTTAGAACTGAAATCAACCCATCTTCACCATCGTAGCTAATTGGTAGTTTGTTACTTGGCATCCAATTAATGATAAATTTTGCACATTTTTACGTGTTTTTCATATTCAAATAAGCCATATATATTTTTGATACATTAATGTCTGGAGTCTCTTAACGACCTCGGGATCAGAGCCCCAGGCAAAATTACACAAAGACAAGAGCTTGGCTCCGGCCGGGAATCGAACCCTGGTCGGCAAGCTTGTACAGACAGTGACTAACCCACTTGGCCACGAAGAAAGATAAAAGTCAATGACAATTCTTCTGTACTTATACCTGTCGAATTCAGGTATTTTGTACTTAGAACTGAAATCAACCCATCTTCACCATCGTAGCTAATTGGTAGTTTGTTACTTGGCATTCAATTAATGATAAATTTTGCACATTTTTACGTGTTTTTCATATTCAAATAAGCCATATATATTTTTGATACATTAATGTCTGGATTCTCTTAACGACCTCGGGATCAGAGCCCCAGGCGAAATCACACAAAGACAAGAGCTTGGCTCCGGCCGGGAATCGAACCCTGGTCGGCAAGCTTGTACAGACAGTGACTAACCCACTTGGCCACGAAGAAAGATAAAAGTCAATGACAATTCTTCTGTACTTATACCTGTCGAATTCAGGTATTTTGTACTTAGAACTGAAATCAACCCATCTTCACCATCGTAGCTAATTGGTAGTTTGTTACTTGGCATTCAATTAATGATAAATTTTGCACATTTTTACGTGTTTTTCATATTCAAATAAGCCATATATATTTTTGATACATTAATGTCTGGATTCTCTTAACGACCTCGGGATCAGAGCCCCAGGCGAAATCACACAAAGACAAGAGCTTGGCTCCGGCCGGGAATCAAACCCTGGTCAGCAAGCTAGTACAGACAGTGACTAACCCACTTGGCCACGAAGAAAGATAAAAGTCAATGACAATTCTTCTGTACTTATACCTGTTGAATTCAGGTATTTTGTACTTAGAACTGAAATCAACCCATCTTCACCATCGTAGCTAATTGGTAGTTTGTTACTTGGCATTCAATTAATGATAAATTTTGCACATTTTTACGTGTTTTTCATATTCAAATAAGCCATATATATTTTTGATACATTAATGTCTGGATTCTCTTAACGACCTCGGGATCAGAGCCCCAGGCGAAATCACACAAAGACAAGAGCTTGGCTCCGGCCGGGAATCGAACCCTGGTCGGCAAGCTTGTACAGACAGTGACTAACCCACTTGGCCACGAAGAAAGATAAAAGTCAATGACAATTCTTCTGTACTTATACCTGTCGAATACAGGTATTTTGTACTTAGAACTGAAATCAACCCATCTTCACCATCGTAGCTAATTGGTAGTTTGTTACTTGGCATTCAATTAATGATAAATTTTGCACATTTTTACGTGTTTTTCATATTCAAATAAGCCATATATATTTTTGATACATGATTGTCTGGATTCTCTTAACGACCTCGGGATCAGAGCCCCAGGCGAAATCACACAAAGACAAGACCTTGGCTCCGGCCGGGAATTGAACCCTGGTCGGCAAGCTTGTACAGACAGTGACTAACCCACTTGGCCACGAAGAAAGATAAAAGTCAATGACAATTCTTCTGTACTTATACCTGTCGAATACAGGTATTTTGTACTTAGAACTGAAATCAACCCATCTTCACCATCGTAGTTAATTGGTAGTTTGTTACTTGGCATTCAATTAATGATAAATTTTGCACATTTTTACGTGTTTTTCATATTCAAATAAGCCATATATATTTTTGATACATTAATGTCTGGATTCTCATAACGACCTCGGGATCAGAGCCCCAGGCGAAATCACACAAAGACAAGAGCTTGGCTCCGGCCGGGAATCGAACCCTGGTCGGCAAGCTTGTAGAGACAGTGACTAACCCACTTGGCCACGAAGAAAGATAAAAGTCAATGACAATTCTTCTGTACTTATACCTGTCGAATTCAGGTATTTTGTACTTTGAACTGAAATCAACCCATCTTCACCATCGTAGCTAATTGGTAGTTTGTTACTTGGCATTCAATTAATGATAAATTTTGCACATTTTTACGTGTTTTTCATATTCAAATAAGCCATATATATTTTTGATACATTAATGTCTGGATTCTCTTAACGACCTCGGGATCAGATCCCCAGGCGAAATCACACATAGACAAGAGCTTGGCTCCGGCCGGGAATTGAACCCTGGTCGGCAAGCTTGTACAGACAGTGACTAACCCACTTGGCCATGAAGAAAGATAAAAGTCAATGACAATTCTTCTGTACTTATACCTGTCGAATTCAGGTATTTTGTACTTAGAACTGAAATCAACCCATCTTCACCATCGTAGCTAATTGGTAGTTTGTTACTTGGCATTCAATTAATGATAAATTTTGCACATTTTTACGTGTTTTTCATATTCAAATAAGCCATATATATTTTTGATACATTAATGTCTGGATTCTCTTAACGACCTCGGGATCAGAGCCCCAGGCGAAATCACACAAAGACAAGAGCTTGGCTCCGGCCGGGAATCGAACCCTGGTCGGCAAGCTTGTACAGACAGTGACTAACCCACTTGGCCACGAAGAAAGATAAAAGTCAATGACAATTCTTCTGTACTTATACCTGTCGAATTCAGGTATTTTGTACTTAGAACTGAAATCAACCCATCTTCACCATCGTAGCTAATTGGTAGTTTGTTACTTGGCATTCAATTAATGATAAATTTTGCACATTTTTACGTGTTTTTCATATTCAAATAAGCCATATATATTTTTGATACATTAATGTCTGGATTCTCTTAACGACCTCGGGATCAGAGCCCCAGGTGAAATCACACAAAGACAAGAGCTTGGCTCCGGCCGGGAATCGAACCCTGGTCGGCAAGCTTGTACAGACAGTGACTAACCCACTTGGCCACGAAGAAAGATAAAAGTCAATGACAATTCTTCTGTACTTATACCTGTCGAATTCAGGTATTTTGTACTTAGAACTGAAATCAACCCATCTTCACCATCGTAGCTAATTGGTAGTTTGTTACTTGGCATTCAATTAATGATAAATTTTGCACATTTTTACGTGTTTTTCATATTCAAATAAGCCATATATATTTTTGATACATTAATGTCTGGATTCTCTTAACGACCTCGGGATCAGAGCCCCAGGCGAAATCACACAAAGACAAGAGCTTGGCTCCGGCCGGGAATCGAACCCTGGTCGGCAAGCTTGTACAGACAGTGACTAACCCACTTGGCCACGAAGAAAGATAAAAGTCAATGACAATTCTTCTGTACTTATACCTGTCGAATTCAGGTATTTTGTACTTAGAACTGAAATCAACCCATCTTCACCATCGTAGCTAATTGGTAGTTTGTTACTTGGCATTCAATTAATGATAAATTTTGCACATTTTTACGTGTTTTTCATATTCAAATAAGCCATATATATTTTTGATACATTAATGTCTGGATTCTCTTAACGACCTCGGGATCAGAGCCCCAGGCGAAATCACACAAAGACAAGAGCTTGGCTCCGGCCGGGAATCGAACCCTGGTCGGCAAGCTTGTACAGACAGTGACTAACCCACTTGGCCACGAAGAAAGATAAAAGTCAATGACAATTCTTCTGTACTTATACCTGTCGAATTCAGGTATTTTGTACTTAGAACTGAAATCAACCCATCTTCACCATCGTATCTAATTAGTAGTTTGTTACTTGGCATTCAATTAATGATAAATTTTGCACATTTTTACGTGTTTTTCATATTCAAATAAGCCATATATATTTTTGATACATTAATGTCTGGATTCTCTTAACGACCTCGGGATCAGAGCCCCAGGCGAAATCACACAAAGACAAGAGCTTGGCTCCGGCCGGGAATCGAACCCTGGTCGGCAAGCTTGTACAGACAGTGACTAACCCACTTGGCCACGAAGAAAGATAAAAGTCAATGACAATTCTTCTGTACTTATACCTGTCGAATTCAGGTATTTTGTACTTAGAACTGAAATCAACCCATCTTCACCATCGTAGCTAATTGGTAGTTTGTTACTTGGCATTCAATTAATGATAAATTTTGCACATTTTTACGTGTTTTTCATATTCAAATAAGCCATATATATTTTTGATACATTAATATCTGGATTCTCAAACGACCTCGGGATCAGAGCCCCAGGCGAAATCACACAAAGACAAGAGCTTGGCTCCGGCCGGGAATCGAACCCTGGTCGGCAAGCTTGTACAGAGAGTGACTAACCCACTTGGCCACGAAGAAAGATAAAAGTCAATGACAATTCTTTTGTACTTATACCTGTCGAATTCAGGTATTTTGTACTTAGAACTGAAATCAACCCATCTTCACCATCGTAGCTAATTGGTAGTTTGTTACTTGCCATTCAATTAATGATAAATTTTGCACATTTTTACGTGTTTTTCATATTCAAATAAGCCATATATATTTTTGATACATTAATGTCTGGATTCTCTTAACGACCTCGGGATCAGAGCCCCAGGCGAAATCACACAAAGACAAGAGCTTGGCTCCGGCCGGGAATCGAACCCTGGTCGGCAAGCTTGTACAGACAGTGACTAACCCACTTGGCCACGAAGAAAGATAAAAGTCAATGACAATTCTTCTGTACTTATACCTGTCGAATTCAGGTATTTTGTACTTAGAACTGAAATCAACCCATCTTCACCATCGTATCTAATTAGTAGTTTGTTACTTGGCATTCAATTAATGATAAATTTTGCACATTTTTACGTGTTTTTCATATTCAAATAAGCCATATATATTTTTGATACATTAATGTCTGGATTCTCTTAACGACCTCGGGATCAGAGCCCCAGGCGAAATCACACAAAGACAAGAGCTTGGCTCCGGCCGGGAATCGAACCCTGGTCGGCAAGCTTGTACAGACAGTGACTAACCCACTTGGCCACGAAGAAAGATAAAAGTCAATGACAATTCTTCTGTACTTATACCTGTCGAATTCAGGTATTTTGTACTTAGAACTGAAATCAACCCATCTTCACCATCGTAGCTAATTGGTAGTTTGTTACTTGGCATTCAATTAATGATAAATTTTGCACATTTTTACGTGTTTTTCATATTCAAATAAGCCATATATAATTTTGATACATTAATATCTGGATTCTCAAACGACCTCGGGATCAGAGCCCCAGGCGAAATCACACAAAGACAAGAGCTTGGCTCCGGCCGGGAATCGAACCCTGGTCGGCAAGCTTGTACAGACAGTGACTAACCCACTTGGCCACGAAGAAAGATAAAAGTCAATGACAATTCTTTTGTACTTATACCTGTCGAATTCAGGTATTTTGTACTTAGAACTGAAATCAACCCATCTTCACCATCGTAGCTAATTGGTAGTTTGTTACTTGGCATTCAATTAATGATAAATTTTGCACATTTTTACGTGTTTTTCATATTCAAATAAGCCATATATATTTTTGATACATTAATGTCTGGATTCTCTTAACGACCTCGGGATCAGAGCCCCAGGCGAAATCACACAAAGACAAGAGCTTGGCTCCGGCCGGGAATCAAACCCTGGTCAGCAAGCTAGTACAGACAGTGACTAACCCACTTGGCCACGAAGAAAGATAAAAGTCAATGACAATTCTTCTGTACTTATACCTGTTGAATTCAGGTATTTTGTACTTAGAACTGAAATCAACCCATCTTCACCATCGTAGCTAATTGGTAGTTTGTTACTTGGCATTCAATTAATGATAAATTTTGCACATTTTTACGTGTTTTTCATATTCAAATAAGCCATATATATTTTTGATACATTAATGTCTGGATTCTCTTAACGACCTCGGGATCAGAGCCCCAGGCGAAATCACACAAAGACAAGAGCTTGGCTCCGGCCGGGAATCGAACCCTGGTCGGCAAGCTTGTACAGACAGTGACTAACCCACTTGGCCACGAAGAAAGATAAAAGTCAATGACAATTCTTCTGTACTTATACCTGTCGAATACAGGTATTTTGTACTTAGAACTGAAATCAACCCATCTTCACCATCGTAGCTAATTGGTAGTTTGTTACTTGGCATTCAATTAATGATAAATTTTGCACATTTTTACGTGTTTTTCATATTCAAATAAGCCATATATATTTTTGATACATGATTGTCTGGATTCTCTTAACGACCTCGGGATCAGAGCCCCAGGCGAAATCACACAAAGACAAGACCTTGGCTCCGGCCGGGAATTGAACCCTGGTCGGCAAGCTTGTACAGACAGTGACTAACCCACTTGGCCACGAAGAAAGATAAAAGTCAATGACAATTCTTCTGTACTTATACCTGTCGAATACAGGTATTTTGTACTTAGAACTGAAATCAACCCATCTTCACCATCGTAGTTAATTGGTAGTTTGTTACTTGGCATTCAATTAATGATAAATTTTGCACATTTTTACGTGTTTTTCATATTCAAATAAGCCATATATATTTTTGATACATTAATGTCTGGATTCTCATAACGACCTCGGGATCAGAGCCCCAGGCGAAATCACACAAAGACAAGAGCTTGGCTCCGGCCGGGAATCGAACCCTGGTCGGCAAGCTTGTAGAGACAGTGACTAACCCACTTGGCCACGAAGAAAGATAAAAGTCAATGACAATTCTTCTGTACTTATACCTGTCGAATTCAGGTATTTTGTACTTTGAACTGAAATCAACCCATCTTCACCATCGTAGCTAATTGGTAGTTTGTTACTTGGCATTCAATTAATGATAAATTTTGCACATTTTTACGTGTTTTTCATATTCAAATAAGCCATATATATTTTTGATACATTAATGTCTGGATTCTCTTAACGACCTCGGGATCAGATCCCCAGGCGAAATCACACATAGACAAGAGCTTGGCTCCGGCCGGGAATTGAACCCTGGTCGGCAAGCTTGTACAGACAGTGACTAACCCACTTGGCCATGAAGAAAGATAAAAGTCAATGACAATTCTTCTGTACTTATACCTGTCGAATTCAGGTATTTTGTACTTAGAACTGAAATCAACCCATCTTCACCATCGTAGCTAATTGGTAGTTTGTTACTTGGCATTCAATTAATGATAAATTTTGCACATTTTTACGTGTTTTTCATATTCAAATAAGCCATATATATTTTTGATACATTAATGTCTGGATTCTCTTAACGACCTCGGGATCAGAGCCCCAGGCGAAATCACACAAAGACAAGAGCTTGGCTCCGGCCGGGAATCGAACCCTGGTCGGCAAGCTTGTACAGACAGTGACTAACCCACTTGGCCACGAAGAAAGATAAAAGTCAATGACAATTCTTCTGTACTTATACCTGTCGAATTCAGGTATTTTGTACTTAGAACTGAAATCAACCCATCTTCACCATCGTAGCTAATTGGTAGTTTGTTACTTGGCATTCAATTAATGATAAATTTTGCACATTTTTACGTGTTTTTCATATTCAAATAAGCCATATATATTTTTGATACATTAATGTCTGGATTCTCTTAACGACCTCGGGATCAGAGCCCCAGGTGAAATCACACAAAGACAAGAGCTTGGCTCCGGCCGGGAATCGAACCCTGGTCGGCAAGCTTGTACAGACAGTGACTAACCCACTTGGCCACGAAGAAAGATAAAAGTCAATGACAATTCTTCTGTACTTATACCTGTCGAATTCAGGTATTTTGTACTTAGAACTGAAATCAACCCATCTTCACCATCGTAGCTAATTGGTAGTTTGTTACTTGGCATTCAATTAATGATAAATTTTGCACATTTTTACGTGTTTTTCATATTCAAATAAGCCATATATATTTTTGATACATTAATGTCTGGATTCTCTTAACGACCTCGGGATCAGAGCCCCAGGCGAAATCACACAAAGACAAGAGCTTGGCTCCGGCCGGGAATCGAACCCTGGTCGGCAAGCTTGTACAGACAGTGACTAACCCACTTGGCCACGAAGAAAGATAAAAGTCAATGACAATTCTTCTGTACTTATACCTGTCGAATTCAGGTATTTTGTACTTAGAACTGAAATCAACCCATCTTCACCATCGTAGCTAATTGGTAGTTTGTTACTTGGCATTCAATTAATGATAAATTTTGCACATTTTTACGTGTTTTTCATATTCAAATAAGCCATATATATTTTTGATACATTAATGTCTGGATTCTCTTAACGACCTCGGGATCAGAGCCCCAGGCGAAATCACACAAAGACAAGAGCTTGGCTCCGGCCGGGAATCGAACCCTGGTCGGCAAGCTTGTACAGACAGTGACTAACCCACTTGGCCACGAAGAAAGATAAAAGTCAATGACAATTCTTCTGTACTTATACCTGTCGAATTCAGGTATTTTGTACTTAGAACTGAAATCAACCCATCTTCACCATCGTATCTAATTAGTAGTTTGTTACTTGGCATTCAATTAATGATAAATTTTGCACATTTTTACGTGTTTTTCATATTCAAATAAGCCATATATATTTTTGATACATTAATGTCTGGATTCTCTTAACGACCTCGGGATCAGAGCCCCAGGCGAAATCACACAAAGATAAGAGCTTGGCTCCGGCCGGGAATCGAACCCTGGTCGGCAAGCTTGTACAGACAGTGACTAACCCACTTGGCCACGAAGAAAGATAAAAGTCAATGACAATTCTTCTGTACTTATACCTGTCGAATTCAGGTATTTTGTACTTAGAACTGAAATCAACCCATCTTCACCATCGTAGCTAATTGGTAGTTTGTTACTTGGCATTCAATTAATGATAAATTTTGCACATTTTTACGTGTTTTTCATATTCAAATAAGCCATATATATTTTTGATACATTAATATCTGGATTCTCAAACGACCTCGGGATCAGAGCCCCAGGCGAAATCACACAAAGACAAGAGCTTGGCTCCGGCCGGGAATCGAACCCTGGTCGGCAAGCTTGTACAGACAGTGACTAACCCACTTGGCCACGAAGAAAGATAAAAGTCAATGACAATTCTTTTGTACTTATACCTGTCGAATTCAGGTATTTTGTACTTAGAACTGAAATCAACCCATCTTCACCATCGTAGCTAATTGGTAGTTTGTTACTTGGCATTCAATTAATGATAAATTTTGCACATTTTTACGTGTTTTTCATATTCAAATAAGCCATATATATTTTTGATACATTAATGTCTGGATTCTCTTAACGACCTCGGGATCAGAGCCCCAGGCGAAATCACACAAAGACAAGAGCTTGGCTCCGGCCGGGAATCGAACCCTGGTCGGCAAGCTTGTACAGACAGTGACTAACCCACTTGGCCACGAAGAAAGATAAAAGTCAATGACAATTCTTCTGTACTTATACCTGTCGAATTCAGGTATTTTGTACTTAGAACTGAAATCAACCCATCTTCACCATCGTATCTAATTAGTAGTTTGTTACTTGGCATTCAATTAATGATAAATTTTGCACATTTTTACGTGTTTTTCATATTCAAATAAGCCATATATATTTTTGATACATTAATGTCTGGATTCTCTTAACGACCTCGGGATCAGAGCCCCAGGCGAAATCACACAAAGACAAGAGCTTGGCTCCGGCCGGGAATCGAACCCTGGTCGGCAAGCTTGTACAGACAGTGACTAACCCACTTGGCCACGAAGAAAGATAAAAGTCAATGACAATTCTTCTGTACTTATACCTGTCGAATTCAGGTATTTTGTACTTAGAACTGAAATCAACCCATCTTCACCATCGTAGCTAATTGGTAGTTTGTTACTTGGCATTCAATTAATGATAAATTTTGCACATTTTTACGTGTTTTTCATATTCAAATAAGCCATATATAATTTTGATACATTAATATCTGGATTCTCAAACGACCTCGGGATCAGAGCCCCAGGCGAAATCACACAAAGACAAGAGCTTGGCTCCGGCCGGGAATCGAACCCTGGTCGGCAAGCTTGTACAGACAGTGACTAACCCACTTGGCCACGAAGAAAGATAAAAGTCAATGACAATTCTTTTGTACTTATACCTGTCGAATTCAGGTATTTTGTACTTAGAACTGAAATCAACCCATCTTCACCATCGTAGCTAATTGGTAGTTTGTTACTTGGCATTCAATTAATGATAAATTTTGCACATTTTTACGTGTTTTTCATATTCAAATAAGCCATATATATTTTTGATACATTAATGTCTGGATTCTCTTAACGACCTCGGGATCAGAGCCCCAGGCGAAATCACTCAAAGACAAGAGCTTGGCTCCGGCCGGGAATCGAACCCTGGTCGGCAAGCTTGTACAGACAGTGACTAACCCACTTGGCCACGAAGAAAGATAAAAGTCAATGACAATTCTTCTGTACTTATACCTGTCGAATTCAGGTATTTTGTACTTAGAACTGAAATCAACCTATCTTCACCATCGTAGCTAATTGGTAGTTTGTTACTTGGCATTCAATTAATGATAAATTTTGCACATTTTTACGTGTTTTTCATATTCAAATAAGCCATATATATTTTTGATACATTAATATCTGGATTCTCAAACGACCTCGGGATCAGAGCCCCAGGCGAAATCACACAAAGACAAGAGCTTGGCTCCGGCCGGGAATCGAACCCTGGTCGGCAAGCTTGTACAGACAGTGACTAACCCACTTGGCCACGAAGAAAGATAAAAGTCAATGACAATTCTTTTGTACTTATACCTGTCGAATTCAGGTATTTTGTACTTAGAACTGAAATCAACCCATCTTCACCATCGTAGCTAATTGGTAGTTTGTTACTTGGCATTCAATTAATGATAAATTTTGCACATTTTTACGTGTTTTTCATATTCAAATAAGCCATATATATTTTTGATACATTAATGTCTGGATTCTCTTAACGACCTCGGGTTCAGAGCCCCAGGCGAAATCACACAAAGACAAGAGCTTGGCTCCGGCCGGGAATCGAACCCTGGTCGGCAAGCTTGTACAGACAGTGACTAACCCACTTGGCCACGAAGAAAGATAAAAGTCAATGACAATTCTTCTGTACTTATACCTGTCGAATTCAGGTATTTTGTACTTAGAACTGAAATCAACCCATCTTCACCATCGTAGCTAATTGGTAGTTTGTTACTTGGCATTCAATTAATGATAAATTTTGCACATTTTTACATGTTTTTCATATTCAAATAAGCCATATATATTTTTGATACATTAATATCTGGATTCTCAAACGACCTCGGGATCAGAGCCCCAGGCGAAATCACACAAAGACAAGAGCTTGGCTCCGGCCGGGAATCGAACCCTGGTCGGCAAGCTTGTACAGACAGTGACTAACCCACTTGGCCACGAAGAAAGATAAAAGTCAATGACAATTCTTTTGTACTTATACCTGTCAAATTCAGGTATTTTGTACTTAGAACTGAAATCAACCCATCTTCACCATCGTAGCTAATTGGTAGTTTGTTACTTGGCATTCAATTAATGATAAATTTTGCACATTTTTACGTGTTTTTCATATTCAAATAAGCCATATATATTTTTGATACATTAATGTCTGGATTCTCTTAACGACCTCGGGATCAGAGCCCCAGGCGAAATCACACAAAGACAAGAGCTTGGCTCCGGCCGGGAATCGAACCCTGGTCGGCAAGCTTGTACAGACAGTGACTAACCCACTTGGCCACGAAGAAAGATAAAAGTCAATGACAATTCTTCTGTACTTATACCTGTCGAATTCAGGTATTTTGTACTTAGAACTGAAATCAACCCATCTTCACCATCGTAGCTAATTGGTAGTTTGTTACTTGGCATTCAATTAATGATAAATTTTGCACATTTTTACGTGTTTTTCATATTCAAATAAGCCATATATATTTTTGATACATTAATGTCTGGATTCTCTTAACGACCTCGGGATCAGAGCCCCAGGCGAAATCACACAAAGACAAGAGCTTGGCTCCAGCCGGGAATCGAACCCTGGTCGGCAAGCTTGTACAGACAGTGACTAACCCACTTGGCCACGAAGAAAGATAAAAGTCAATGACAATTCTTCTGTACTTATACCTGTCGAATTCAGGTATTTTGTACTTAGAACTGAAATCAACCCATCTTCACCATCGTAGCTAATTGGTAGTTTGTTACTTGGCATTCAATTAATGATAAATTTTGCACATTTTTAAGTGTTTTTCATATTCAAATAAGCCATATATATTTTTGATACATTAATGTCTGGATTCTCTTAACGACCTCGGGATCAGAGCCCCAGGCGAAATCACACAAAGACAAGAGCTTGGCTCCGGCCGGGAATCGAACCCTGGTCGGCAAGCTTGTACAGACAATGACTAACCCACTTGGCCACGAAGAAAGATAAAAGTCAATGACAATTCTTCTGTACTTATACTTGTCGAATTCAGGTATTTTGTACTTAGAACTGAAATCAACCCATCTTCACCATCGTAGCTAATTGGTAGTTTGTTACTTGGCATTCAATTAATGATAAATTTTGCACATTTTTACGTGTTTTTCATATTCAAATAAGCCATATATGTTTTTGATACATTAAAGTCTGGATTCTCTTAACGACCTCGGGATCAGAGCCCCAGGCGAAATCACACAAAGACAAGAGCTATGTTAAATATATTTTTTCCTTCCAACTTCAGAATCCTTGTATTCTCGTTTTCTTTATCTTGTTAAATATATTGTTTTTATCTTTTCTTTCCAACTTCAGAATCCTTGTATTCTCGTTTTCTTTATCCTGTTTATTTTTAGTACGAAAAAAGTACTTTGACTTTTTTCATAATCCTTGGTTTTCAACTCTCTTGGAAAATAAAAAGATCTCAAATGTAAATTTAAATAACTTATTATATTTAATATCTGTAAATACTTTGTGTGCTGGCATTTGAGACCATTTCATAGTATTTAGCCCTTCTTGAATTAGTTAACGAAGTTGACGAGTAGTGGTAAGAATTTTTACCAAGCAGTATCTGCCTAACCCTCCAAGGAAGCAGTTCTCTTGACTTAAGAGAATATGGATTAACTCGACCTTCGTTAGAAACTTGCCAACTAATGTGTGATCATTACTAATGAACTCTTTTCGCTTGAAGGACTTTTATTGCTGTGAAATAATGAAGTGCTAAGTACCACCAGTTTCACCAAAGTGCAATGGAGAGACGAGGGCATGATTCTCCAAGGGAGTGAGTTTTCAGAGGAACCATATAATGAATTGTGTAGCAGCATGGAAGAGAGGCCAAGACGGGGATTCCATTTCCCTACCATAGTCTTTGGCATCCACCACATACTGCTGGATTACTTCAGAGGGATTCAACTCCGTGGATTTATATCGAGCAAGCAAGCGCTTGATAACTTTGAGGTAGGTCTCGGTAAATGTTGGCACACTTTACGAGATTTAAAGTTATTGAATGAATAATTTTAGCGCTGAGTCATTAATCCCGTAAAAAATAAAACTTGTAACCAGAAAGAATTTACTCTTGTTAATATTTTGCTTTGCCATTTATCATATCTTTTGAGATCTTTTTATTGAATCTTACTCTGAACTTTAAGTCGCTTGCATAGGCAATAATTTCATGTACAATTTTCTGATAGACGTATCATATCTTTTATAGGCTATGCACAGTGGCATCATGGTAATGGTATTGCTCGACGAATCTTATAAACTTTTCACTGGTTATAAGCGATTCGGAGTGTGGAGGTTAGGTAACTAGTGCCAGAGTTACCTAGATATCGGGGCAGCATCAAGTGCCATTAATATTAATTTATATTCTGCATAATATTATGCTTTAAATTTATTGTATGTTCAATAATAAATTCAATGTTCACTTTGATGTTTGTTTTTTCATCATTTTTTACAACCTTCATAAAAGTTTTTTCCGAATATGGCGACCGTGACAGGATATTATGACTTTGCTTTGATGCTTGCCCGATGTCTCTCCATTTGCACTGTTGGTGGAACGTTGTTATTATTTTGCATTTTGATACTTTAGTGTAAAGGTTGAAGTGAATTTAATTTTTTTAACATATTTCTGAAATAAGTTCTTTGCTCGGGAATTGCCATCATTGGATATTTTTTATATTCGAAACTTTGCTTCCTTGGTAATCTTTATTTATCGTCGTTGGCCTAGTATTGATGCCATCGGTATTTCTTGGTGTTAACGTATATAATGTAAAGTGATTAAGGGAATTTTACTTTAAAGCTTCGTTTTGTTACGCATACTTTAGCCTTTAAATATTTATTATATTTGTGATAGGTCAGGTAGTTGTATATATTCACAATGTCTGAACTTAAGAGATTAGTGAATCAAAGGAAGTATATAAGGAAGTGTGTGACAGAACATTTTAACCGTAAGGATAGTTCTCCTACATTAACTAGTGCAGCAAGGGAGAAATTACTCTTGCAATTTGAACAATGGCTTCCAGAATTGAAAGACTTAAATAAGCAGATATTAGAGCTTAAGTATGAGGAATGGGACGACGAAGAGGAAGAACGTAGGTCTGAGGAGGAATTGGACTCCTGTCAGGTCTATAATGACAAACTTTTATCTTGCTTAGTGGCTATTAGGAACCCTAGTGTGCCCTCTTCATCAGTTTCCCATTCGAATGACTCTCTTAGTTCCGCAAGAAGTTTGCTTAAGTCTCCCATAGCTCCCCTGCCTAGATACACTAGTTCTGATGACGAGGACCTTGCTAGATTTTTTGAAGAATTTGAAGACACTTTAAGTAAATTTGAATACCCTGAATACGATAAACTCTTGTTATTAAAGCAGCAGATCTCAGGCAGGGCCTTAGTTTTAGTGGAGTCCTTGGAAGCAGATAAGCAGGGATATTCACATGCAAAGCAACTACTACTGAAAGCCCTAGCTTCGGATGACACACAGAAATTTAATGTTTTGAGGCAGTTATCCCATTTGAAACTTTCTAACAACACTGATCCATATGAATTTATCTCTAAGGTTAGGTTAATTATGGAAAGAATACGCAAATTGAAAATTACTGTGAACTGTATACTTCAGTTTTTTATATGGGAAGGATTGAATGATGCATTTAAGAATCATTTGATACAAATTACTAACAGCTCCAAGCCAACGTTAAATGAAATTGTAGAAAAGTTTTTTGAAGCTAGTGAGCGTTATTGTAGCCAGTCTAAGAAAACTAAAGAAGTCCCTAAACAATTTTTCCCCAAAGTATCAAATGCTAGTGACCATGGAGCTACCAGCTTAGCTGTAGATGTAAAGTATGAAATAAATAAGACCTTTAAGCCTTGTAGTATATGCACTAAAGTAGATGGTAAACCAGCTGATCACCCTATCCACAAGTGTGCCAAATTTGACTCTGTAGAAGCCAAAATAGATAAAATAAGAAAATTGAAAGGATGCCTAAAATGTTCTAACCTAAATCATCTGAGTAAATTTTGTAGGTATAGGTTCAATAATAAATGTAAGTATTGCTTTGAGTGGCATTTCAGTTTCTTGTGTATTCGGTCTGTTGATGGCAATCAAGTCACAAATAAAGATGGAAATAAACCAGATAGCCAATCTTGTACCGATAAGGGTAAAGATAAAGCAAAATCCAAGCCTAAAGAAAATAAGGAGATATCTGGCTCAATGGTTAACATTGTGGAAGCTTTCCAGAGTGATTCTGACATGCAGACTGTTCTTCCCACTTTTACTGCTACCTTGGATAATGGTTTAAAGTTAAGATGTTTAAAAGACAGTGGCTGTCAGTGTAACTTCATTTTGACCGATATTGCGGACAGGTATAATTTACCCACATTAAGGGAAAATATTTCTCTAACAGTAAATGGTATTAACACTACTCAGAATTACACTACTAAGCTGATTGAAGTAAGTTTACAGATAGGGGATAGGCTTAGAAAGATTGAAGCACTGTGTATACCTTCTATTAATGTAAAGTTAAAACTTCCTAAATTAGGTAAGGTAGTAAGTGGTTTCAAAGAAAGAGGTTATTTGTTGGCAGATGAAAGCTTGTCAAATGATTCTTGTGGTATCCAGAGTATTCAGTTAATTCTTGGCACTCGCTCAGCATACTGTCTTCCTCAGCAGGAACACTTGTTTGGATCAAACTTAGAATCTCTATATTCTGAAACTCCTGCTGGAGTATTGTTACATGGTAATGTGGAACAAATATTGAGGGATTTAACATTTTTACCTTATGTTGGAAGTTGCTTTCAAGGATTGGTTCAACTTTCAGATCACAATTTAGTTGGTAGCATTTTCGGGAATGGTAATACTTGCCTTGTTTCGGATTGTGCTTTTAAACATACTGTGGATCCCGTTAACATTAATGTATTTGATGATAAGGGGGATATAATTGAATCTCAGCTTATCAAGGCAGCTTACCAAATTTTAGAAGAAAGTTGCCATAGATTTGTAAAGTCTGACCCTAATGATTCTGATTCTGGGAGTTCTGAAATAAATAAGAAGTTGGTTAAGTTTTCCCTTGAAAATATGAAGAGAGATAAAGAAGGTAGAATTGTTGTTCCTTTATTTTGGAATCCTCAGGTGGCCCATTTATTAGGTTCCAATCAGGGATTGGCAGTTTCAATTTTAAAGTCTAACTTGAAAAAATTGCAAAATAACAGGGATAAGCTATTGATAATGGATAAAGTTTTTAAAGAACAGGAAAGTATGGGGATCATAGAGCGCATTAATAACCTTCCCGAATTTATCAGAGAGCACCCTAACCATAGCTTTTTGCCTCACATGGGCATCTTTAAAATGGATCGCGAAACCACAAAGTGCAGGATAGTGTATTTGTCTAATCTTTGTCAGCAAGATTCTAGTAAACCTTCCATTAGTCACAATCAGGCTATATATTCAGGACCAAATCTAAACCAGAAACTTTCCTCTGCTATATTACATTTGAGATTTGGACAGAAGTTATTATGTTTTGATTTGTGTAAAGCGTTCAATAATCTTGCCTTGAATGACACAGATAGCAATAGGCTATTATGCCTATGGTTCAGAAATGTAGAGAAGGAAGACTTTACCGTTGTGGGATACAGAAATTTAAGATTAAGTTTTGGCTTAAGATGCAGCCCTGCATTACTGTTACTTGCTCTATATAAGATTTTAATTTTAGATGTAGACGGTGATGATAGTAAACTTTTACAATTGAAGAGTATGATATATCAACTATGTTACATGGATAACTGTGCAGTTGCCTATGATAGTTCTGAAGAACTTCTCTGGGCATACCAACAACTAGAAAGCATTTTTGAGCCTTACAAGTTTTACCTGCAGCAGTACATCAGTAATGATTTTGCATTGCAAGACCACATAGATAATGAGATTAGTACAGAAACCAATGAAAAGGTAAAATTGCTTGGGTTGTCATGGGATAGGAAGCAAGACAGTTTATCGACTAAACCTATTAGTCTTAACATACAAGCTCGAACAAAACGGGAAGTATTGCAGTCTATTGCCTCCCAGTATGATCTCTTTAACTTTAATGGTCCTATTCTTAATCGTTCAAGGCTATTTTTGCATCAGTTACAGTGCAACAAAGATCTGGGCTGGGACAAGGAATTAGATGCCGATGTTAGGAGGCAATGGCGGAATATTGCCAAACAAGCAAATGCTGCTTCTGTTGCAGAGATACCAAGAGTCTTTGGGAGTAGAGAAGATACTTACCGGCTATTGGCATTTTCAGACAGTAGTAAGCAGATGTTTGGTGTAGTCATTTACATACAAAATATTCCCACAGGAAAGGTCGCTTTTGTCTTTGCAAAAAATAGGATAGTAAACAAGCAAATGGAATCTAAAAGCATGCCATCTCTGGAACTGCAAGGAATAACTTTGGCCGTAGAAGAAATTACATGTCTGTATGAGGAGTTATCCGGAATTTCTTGTATGATGCCAATCAAAATAAGAGAGTTGATAGTGTACTCGGATAGCTTCGTTGCCCTTTCCTGGGTACATGGGTTTTCTGCCAAGCTTGATAAAATGCAGAAGTGTTCAGTATTTGTTCAAAATAGGTTACACACAATAAATGAACTGTGTAATAAACACCCGATTCATTTTTCTTTTGTGTCAGGTTGTGAAAATCCAGCCGATTGCATCACTCGCAGCTTATCTTTCAAGCAGCTTCAAAAAACTAACTACTTTTCAGGTCCCAAATTTCTGCTTAATGAGACAGAAGGTCAGCTGAACAGGGAATCTATCTTGGATTTTGTAATACCTGCCCTTCCTGTAAAGCAAGATTCTCCTGTTGGTGTTGTCCAGTCTTATCATGGTACTATAACTACAAAGATTGAGGAGCATACCGATGCTTTATCAAGATGTTCTAGCTACCATAAAGTTGTTTCTGTTTTCCGTAGAGTACTTATCTTTGTTAATAACTTGAAAATGAAACTAAAACTAAAGGATCCTGTTAAGTTTGGACATATTAGCTGTTTTGATATTAATCATAACTTCTTTGCAGAGGCTACAAAGATGGTAATAAGAAGAGATCAGCAGAAGCACTTCCCTGAAATTTTTGAATATTTTGAATCAAGAAACCTGTTGCTCAAAGATATCCCAAAGTTAGTTGGACAGCTCAATGTTTATGTGGATCAGGAAGGCCTGTTAAGGGTACGTAGCAAAATGCAGAAACTGAAAGATGACCGAAGGATGCGATTTCCATTGCTAATTTCTAAGGATAGTTTACTAACTAAATATATTGTATTAGATTATCATGAACGTTTTTTACATGCTGGATGCTATAGGCTACTGGCTGAAGTACGTAAGATATTTTGGATACCTAGATTTTTTTCAGTTGTTAAAAGGATAATCCGCACATGTGTCATATGCCGTAGGTTTAATGAGAGGACAGTTAATCTTAATCAACACTGTTATAGAGATTTTAGGATTAATCCCCCAGAGATTCCTTTCCGCTATATTTTTGTAGATTACATGGGACCCTTCTTTGTACGTTCCAGTGGGAAAAAAGTAAAAGCATGGATAGTATGTTTCACATGTACATGGAGTAGAGCTATAAATCTGAAGGTGTGCATGGACTTGAGTGTTAAAGAGTATCTTAGAGCCTTCCAGCTTCATACATTTGAGTTTGGACTACCAAATTTGTGTATTTCCGATCAAGGATCTCAGTTAGTAGCAGGAGGCAACGTAATTCTAGATTATCTAAAGGACCCAGAAGTTAAACTCTATCTAGAAGAGAATGGCATAAAGAACCTCCAGTTTGAACAGTTTTTCAAAGGGAACTCGGCTCCTGGTTCAATGGTTGAAAGTTGTGTGAAACTTACTAAGAGATGCTTATTTGGAGCCATGAGAAATAATGTTTTAGATATCAGGGATTTTGAGTTTTTAATATGTCAGACTGTCCATTTATTGAATAGAAGGCCAATAGCTTTTAAAGAAGCATTAAGAGATACAGATATAAACAAATCACTTCCTGATCCCATAACACCAGAGTGTCTAATTAGGGGTTATGACCTTGTTTCAGTTAACTTAATTCCTGAGCTGCAAAGACATCCAGATCTAGAATTGGATGAGGACTATCTAGTTTCTCCTTGTGATAAAGTTAAAGAAAACTACACAAAACTGCGTAAAGTCAGAAGTCATTTGATTAACATTTATCATGAAGAATTTTTAGGTAACTTGACAAATCAAGCTGTAAATGCGAAAGACAGATTCAAAACTGTAAAACATACACTTCTTCAAAAGAATGATGTGGTTCTAATTAAAGAACCATATAGTAAGCCAAACCAATACCCAATGGGAATAGTCCATGATGTAGTTCTCAATGAGCTTGGGGAAGTTACTGGAGTTACCCTACTGAAAGGCAGAACTGGGGAACTTACTAAGAGACATTCATCTAATCTAATATTTCTTTTCAGACCTGATGTTTCTTCAAATGAAGATAAAGACAGTCCTAATAATGACTCAAATGATTCTAATCTGGCCAACAATCGCATTCTGGGAAAGCGTAAAGCGGCAAAGATTAGTGCTCTGAAGACCAGACAAATTTTACAGTAAAGTTTGTCTGTGTAGGCTTTTTTATTTATTATTGGTGATGGTAATTTAAATAATTTTGGCAATTATTAGAAAAAAAAAATTCTGGTAATGTAAATACTTTTGGTATGTTTAAAAATTCAATCCTGCTTTTATTTCATAACAGGACTGAATGTTTTGGGGGGAGTATGTTAAATATATTTTTTCTTTCCAACTTCAGAATCCTTGTATTCTCGTTTTCTTTATCTTGTTAAATATATTGTTTTTATCTTTTCTTTCCAACTTCAGAATCCTTGTATTCTCGTTTTCTTTATCCTGTTTATTTTTAGTACGAAAAAAGTACTTTGACTTTTTTCATAATCCTTGGTTTTCAACTCTCTTGGAAAATAAAAAGATCTCAAATGTAAATTTAAATAACTTATTATATTTAATATCTGTAAATACTTTGTGTGCTGGCATTTGAGACCATTTCATAGTATTTAGCCCTTCTTGAATTAGTTAACGAAGTTAACGAGTAGTGGTAAGAATTTTTACCAAGCAGTATCTGCCTAACCCTCCAAGGAAGCAGTTCTCTTGACTTAAGAGAATATGGATTAACTCGACCTTCGTTAGAAACTTGCCAACTAATGTGTGATCATTACTAATGAACTCTTTTCGCTTGAAGGACTTTTATTGCTGTGAAATAATGAAGTGCTAAGTACCACCAGTTTCACCAAAGTGCAATGGAGAGACGAGGGCATGATTCTCCAAGGGAGTGAGTTTTCAGAGGAACCATATAATGAATTGTGTAGCAGCATGGAAGAGAGGCCAAGACGGGGATTCCATTTCCCTACCATAGTCTTTGGCATCCACCACATACTGCTGGATTACTTCAGAGGGATTCAACTCCGTGGATTTATATCGAGCAAGCAAGCGCTTGATAACTTTGAGGTAGGTCTCGGTAAATGTTGGCACACTTTACGAGATTTAAAGTTATTGAATGAATAATTTTAGCGCTGAGTCATTAATCCCGTAAAAAATAAAACTTGTAACCAGAAAGAATTTACTCTTGTTAATATTTTGCTTTGCCATTTATCATATCTTTTGAGATCTTTTTATTGAATCTTACTCTGAACTTTAAGTCGCTTGCATAGGCAATAATTTCATGTACAATTTTCTGATAGACGTATCATATCTTTTATAGGCTATGCACAGTGGCATCATGGTAATGGTATTGCTCGACGAATCTTATAAACTTTTCACTGGTTATAAGCGATTCGGAGTGTGGAGGTTAGGTAACTAGTGCCAGAGTTACCTAGATATCGGGGCAGCATCAAGTGCCATTAATATTAATTTATATTCTGCATAATATTATGCTTTAAATTTATTGTATGTTCAATAATAAATTCAATGTTCACTTTGATGTTTGTTTTTTCATCATTTTTTACAACCTTCATAAAAGTTTTTTCCGAATAAGAGCTTGGCTCCGGCCGGGAATCGAACCCTGGTCGGCAAGCTTGTACAGACAGTGACTAACCCATTTGGCCACGAAGAAAGATAAAAGTCAATGACAATTCTTCTGTACTTATACCTGTCGAATTCAGGTATTTTGTACTTAGAACTGAAATCAACCCATCTTCACCATCGTAGCTAATTGGTAGTTTGTTACTTGGCATTCAATTAATAATAAATTTTGCACATTTTTACGTGTTTTTCATATTCAAATAAGCCATATATATTTTTGATACATTAATGTCTGGATTCTCTTAACGACCTCGGGATCAGAGCCCCAGGCGAAATCACACAAAGACAAGAGCTTGGCTCCGGCCGGGAATCGAACCCTGGTCGGCAAGCTTGTACAGACAGTGACTAACCCACTTGGCCACGAAGAAAGATAAAAGTCAATGACAATTCTTCTGTACTTATACCTGTCGAATTCAGGTATTTTGTACTTAGAACTGAAATCAACCCATCTTCACCATCGTAGCTAATTGGTAGTTTGTTACTTGGCATTCAATTAATGATAAATTTTGCACATTTTTACGTGTTTTTCATATTCAAATAAGCCATATATATTTTTGATACATTAATGTCTGGATTCTCTTAACGACCTCGGGATCAGAGCCCCAGGCGAAATCACACAAAGACAAGAGCTTGGCTCCAGCCGGGAATCGAACCCTGGTCGGCAAGCTTGTACAGACAGTGACTAACCCACTTGGCCACGAAGAAAGATAAAAGTCAATGACAATTCTTCTGTACTTATACCTGTCGAATTCAGGTATTTTGTACTTAGAACTGAAATCAACCCATCTTCACCATCGTAGCTAATTGGTAGTTTGTTACTTGGCATTCAATTAATGATAAATTTTGCACATTTTTACGTGTTTTTCATATTCAAATAAGCCATATATATTTTTGATACATTAATGTCTGGATTCTCTTAACGACCTCGGGATCAGAGCCCCAGGCGAAATCACACAAAGACAAGAGCTTGGCTCCGGCCGGGAATCGAACCCTGGTCGGCAAGCTTGTACAGACAGTGACTAACCCACTTGGCCACGAAGAAAGATAAAAGTCAATGACAATTCTTCTGTACTTATACCTGTCGAATTCAGGTATTTTGTACTTAGAACTGAAATCAACCCATCTTCACCATCGTAGCTAATTGGTAGTTTGTTACTTGGCATTCAATTAATGATAAATTTTGCACATTTTTACGTGTTTTTCATATTCAAATAAGCCATATATATTTTTGATACATTAATGTCTGGATTCTCTTAACGACCTCGGGATCAGAGCCCCAGGCGAAATCACACAAAGACAAGAGCTTGGCTCCGGCCGGGAATCGAACCCTGGTCGGCAAGCTTGTACAGACAGTGACTAACCCACTTGGCCACGAAGAAAGATAAAAGTCAATGACAATTCTTCTGTACTTATACCTGTCGAATTCAGGTATTTTGTACTTAGAACTGAAATCAACCTATCTTCACCATCGTAGCTAATTGGTAGTTTGTTACTTGGCATTCAATTAATGATAAATTTTGCACATTTTTACGTGTTTTTCATATTCAAATAAGCCATATATATTTTTGATACATTAATGTCTGGATTCTCTTAACGACCTCGGGATCAGATCCCCAGGCGAAATCACACATAGACAAGAGCTTGGCTCCGGCCGGGAATCGAACCCTGGTCGGCAAGCTTGTACAGACAGTGACTAACCCACTTGGCCATGAAGAAAGATAAAAGTCAATGACAATTCTTCTGTACTTATACCTGTCGAATTCAGGTATTTTGTACTTAGAACTGAAATCAACCCATCTTCACCATCGTAGCTAATTGGTAGTTTGTTACTTGGCATTCAATTAATGATAAATTTTGCACATTTTTACGTGTTTTTCATATTCAAATAAGCCATATATATTTTTGATACATTAATGTCTGGATTCTCTTAACGACCTCGGGATCAGAGCCCCAGGCGAAATCACACAAAGACAAGAGCTTGGCTCCGGCCAGGAATCGAACCCTGGTCAGCAAGCTTGTACAGACAGTGACTAACCCACTTGGCCACGAAGAAAGATAAAAGTCAATGACAATTCTTCTGTACTTATACCTGTCGAATTCAGGTATTTTGTACTTAGAACTGAAATCAACCCATCTTCACCATCGTAGCTAATTGGTAGTTTGTTACTTGGCATTCAATTAATGATAAATTTTGCACATTTTTACGTGTTTTTCATATTCAAATAAGCCATATATATTTTTGATACATTAATGTCTGGATTCTCTTAACGACCTCGGGATCAGAGCCCCAGGCGAAATCACACAAAGACAAGAGCTTGGCTCCGGCCGGGAATCGAACCCTGGTCGGCAAGCTTGTACAGACAGTGACTAACCCACTTGGCCACGAAGAAAGATAAAAGTCAATGACAATTCTTCTGTCCTCTTACCTGTCGAATTCAGGTATTTTGTACTTAGAACTGAAATCAACCCATCTTCACCATCGTAGCTAATTAGTAGTTTGTTACTTGGCATTCAATTAATGATAAATTTTGCACATTTTTACGTGTTTTTCATATTCAAATAAGCCATATATATTTTGATACATTAATGTCTGGATTCTCTTAACGACCTCGGGATCAGAGCCCCAGGCGAAATCACACAAAGACAAGAGCTTGGCTCCGGCCGGGAATCGAACCCTGGTCGGCAAGCTTGTACAGACAGTGACTAACCCACTTGGCCACGAAGAAAGATAAAAGTCAATGACAATTCTTCTGTACTTATACCTGTCGAATTCAGGTATTTTGTACTTAGAACTGAAAGCAACCCATCTTCACCATCGTAGCTAATTGGTAGTTTGTTACTTGGCATTCAATTAATGATAAATTTTGCACATTTTTACGTGTTTTTCATATTCAAATAAGCCATATATATTTTTGATACATTAATATCTGGATTCTTTTAACGACCTCGGGATCAGAGCCCCAGGCGAAATCACACAAAGACAAGAGCTTGGCTCCGGCCGGGAATCGAACCCTGGTCGGCAAGCTTGTACAGACAGTGACTAACCCACTTGGCCACGAAGAAAGATAAAAGTCAATGACAATTCTTTTGTACTTATACCTGTCGAATTCAGGTATTTTGTACTTAGAACTGAAATCAACCCATCTTCACCATCGTAGCTAATTGGTAGTTTGTTACTTGGCATTCAATTAATGATAAATTTTGCACATTTTTACGTGTTTTTCATATTCAAATAAGCCATATATATTTTTGATACATTAATGTCTGGATTCTCTTAACGACCTCGGGATCAGAGCCCCAGGCGAAATCACACAAAGACAAGAGCTTGGCTCCGGCCGGGAATCGAACCCTGGTCGGCAAGCTTGTACAGACAGTGACTAACCCACTTGGCCACGAAGAAAGATAAAAGTCAATGACAATTCTTCTGTACTTATACCTGTCGAATTCAGGTATTTTGTACTTAGAACTGAAATCAACCCATCATCACCATCGTAGCTAATTGGTAGTTTGTTACTTGGCATTCAATTAATGATAAATTTTGCACATTTTTACGTGTTTTTCATATTCAAATAAGCCATATATATTTTTGATACATTAATGTCTGGATTCTCTTAACGACCTCGGGATCAGAGCCCCAGGCGAAATCACACAAAGACAAGAGCTTGGCTCCGGCCGGGAATCGAACCCTGGTCGGCAAGCTTGTACAGACAGTGACTAACCCACTTGGCCACGAAGAAAGATAAAAGTCAATGACAATTCTTCTGTACTTATACCTGTCGAATTCAGGTATTTTGTACTTAGAACTGAAATCAACCCATCTTCACCATCGTAGCTAATTGGTAGTTTGTTACTTGGCATTCAATTAATGATAAATTTTGCACATTTTTACGTGTTTTTCATATTCAAATAAGCCATATATATTTTTGATACATTAATGTCTGGATTCTCTTAACGACCTCGGGATCAGAGCCCCATGCGAAATCACACAAAGACAAGAGCTTGGCTCCGGCCGGGAATCGAACCCTGGTCGGCAAGCTTGTACAGACAGTGACTAACCCACTTGGCCACGAAGAAAGATAAAAGTCAATGACAATTCTTCTGTACTTATACCTGTCGAATTCAGGTATTTTGTACTTAGAACTGAAATCAACCCATCTTCACCATCGTAGCTAATTGGTAGTTTGTTACTTGGCATTCAATTAATGATAAATTTTGCACATTTTTACGTGTTTTTCATATTCAAATAAGCCATATATATTTTTGATACATTAATGTCTGGATTCTCTTAACGACCTCGGGATCAGAGCCCCAGGCGAAATCACACAAAGACAAGAGCTTGGCTCCGGCCGGGAATGGAACCCTGGTCGGCAAGCTTGTACAGACAGTGACTAACCCAATTGGCCACGAAGAAAGATAAAAGTCAATGACAACTCTTCTGTACTTATACCTGTCGAATTCAGGTATTTTGTACTTAGAACTGAAATTAACCCATCTTCACCATCGTAGCTAATTGGTAGTTTGTTACTTGGCATTCAATTAATGATAAATTTTGCACATATTTACGTGTTTTTCATATTCAAATAAGCCATATATATTTTTGATACATTAATGTCTGGATTCTCTTAACGACCTCGGGATCAGAGCCCCAGGCGAAATCACACAAAGACAAGAGCTTGGCTCCGGCCGGGAATCGAACCCTGGTCGGCAAGCTTGTACAGAGAGTGACTAACCCACTTGGCCACGAAGAAAGATGAAAGTCAATGACAATTCTTCTGTACTTATACCTGTCGAATTCAGGTATTTTGTACTTAGAACTCAAATCAACCCATCTTCACCATCGTAGATAATTGGTAGTTTGTTACTTGGCATTCAATTAATGATATATTTTGCACATTTTTACGTGTTTTTGATGTTCAAATAAGCCATATATATTTTTGATACATTAATGTCTGGATTCTCTTAACGACCTCGGGATCAGAGCCCCAGGCGAAATCACACAAAGACAAGAGCTTGGCTCCGGCCGGGAATCGAACCCTGGTCGGCAAGCTTGTACAGACAGTGACTAACCCACTTGGCCACGAAGAAAGATAAAAGTCAATGACAATTCTTCTGTACTTATACCTGTCGAATTCAGGTATTTTGTACTTAGAACTGAAATCAACCCATCTTCACCATCGTAGCTAATTGGTAGTTTGTTACTTGGCATTCAATTAATGATAAATTTTGCACATTTTTACGTGTTTTTCATATTCAAATAAGCCATATATATTTTTGATACATTAATGTCTGGATTCTCTTAACGACCTCGGGATCAGAGCCCCAGGCGAAATCACACAAAGACAAGAGCTTGGCTCCGGCTGGAAATCGAACCCTGGTCGGCAAGCTTGTACAGACAGTGACTAACCCACTTGGCCACGAAGAAAGATAAAAGTCAATGACAATTCTTCTGTACTTATACCTGTCGAATTCAGGTATTTTGTACTTAGAACTGAAATCAACCCATCTTCACCATCGTAGCTAATTGGTAGTTTGTTACTTGGCATTCAATTAATGATAAATTTTGCACATTTTTACGTGTTTTTCATATTCAAATAAGCCATATATATTTTTGATACATTAATGTCTGGATTCTCTAAACGACCTCGGGATCAGAGCCCCAGGCGAAATCACACAAAGACAAGAGCTTGGCTCCGGCCGGGAATCGAACCCTGGTCGGCAAGCTTGTACAGACAGTGACTAACCCACTTGGCCACGAAGAAAGATAAAAGTCAATGACAATTCTTCTGTACTTATACCTGTCGAATTCAAGTATTTTGTACTTAGAACTAAAATCAACCCATCTTCACCATCGTAGCTAATTGGTAGTTTGTTACTTGGCATTCAATTAATTATAAATTTTGGCACATTTTTACGTGTTTTTCATATTCAAATAAGCCATATATATTTTTGATACATTAATGTCTGGATTCTCTTAACGACCTCGGGATCAGAGCCCCAGGCGAAATCACACAAAGACAAGAGCTTGGCTCCGGCCGGGAATCGAACCCTGGTCGGCAAGCTTGTACAGACAGTGACTAACCCACTTGGCCACGAAGAAAGATGAAAGTCAATGACAATTCTTCTGTACTTATACCTGTCGAATTCAGGTATTTTGTACTTAGAACTGAAATCAACCCATCTTCACCATCGTAGCTAATTGGTAGTTTGTTACTTGGCATTCAATTAATGATAAATTTTGGCACATTTTTACGTGTTTTTCATATTCAAATAAGCCATATATATTTTTGATACATTAATGTCTGGATTCTCTTAACGACCTCGGGATCAGAGCCCCAGGCGAAGTCACACAAAGACAAGAGCTTGGCTCCGGCCGGGAATCGAACCCTGGTCGGCAAGCTTGTACAGACAGTGACTAACCCACTTGGCCACGAAGAAAGATAAAAGTCAATGACAATTCTTCTGTACTCATACCTGTCGAATTCAGGTATTTTGTACTTAGAACTGAAATCAACTCATCTTCACCATCGTAGCTAATTGGTAGTTTGTTACTTGGCATTCAATTAATGATAAATTTTGCACATTTTTACGGGTTTTTCATATTCAAATAAGCCATATATATTTTTGATACATTAATGTCTGGATTCTCTTAACGACCTCGGGATCAGAGCCCCAGGCGAAATCACACAAAGACAAGAGCTTGGCTCCGGCCGGGAATCGAACCCTGGTCGGCAAGCTTGTACAGACAGTGACTAACCCACTTGGCCACGAAGAACGATAAAAGTCAATGACTTTTCTTCTGTACTTATACCTGTTGAATTCAGGTATTTTGTACTTAGAACTGAAATCAACCCATTTTTACCATCGTAGCTAATTGGTAGTTTGTTACTTGGCATTCAATTAATGATAAATTTTGCACATTTTTACGTGTTTTTCATATTCAAATAAGCCATATATATTTTTGATACATTAATGTCTGGATTCTCTTAACGACCTCGGGATCAGAGCCCCAGGCGAAATCACACAAAGACAAGAGCTTGGCTCCGGCCGGGAATCGAACCCTGGTCGGCAAGCTTGTACAGACAGTGACTAACCCACTTGGCCACGAAGAAAGATAAAAGTCAATGACAATTCTTCTGTACTTATACCTGTCGAATTCAGGTATTTTGTACTTAGAACTGAAATCAACCCATCTTCACCATCGTAGCTAATTGGTAGTTTGTTACTTGGCATTCAATTAATGATAAATTTTGCACATTTTTACGTGTTTTTCATATTCAAATAAGCCATATATATTTTTGATACATTAATGTCTGGATTCTCTTAACGACCCCGGGACCAGAGCCCCAAGCGAAATCACACAAAGACAAGAGCTTGGCTCCGGCCGGGAATCGAACCCTGGTCGGCAAGCTTGTACAGACAGTGACTAACCCACTTGGCCACGAAGAAAGATAAAAGTCAATGACAATTCTTCTGTGCTTATACCTGTCGAATTCAGGTATTTTGTACTTAGAACTGAAATCAACCCATCTTCACCATCGTAGCTAATTGGTAGTTTGTTACTTGGCATTCAATTAATGATAAATTTTGCATATTTTTACGTGTTTTTCATATTCAAATAAGCCATATATATTTTTGATACATTAATGTCTGGATTCTCTTAACGACCTCGGGATCAGAGCCCCAGACGAAATCACACAAAGACAAGAGCTTGGCTCCGGCCGGGAATCAAACACTAGTCGGCAAGCTTGTACAGACAGTGACTAACCCACTTGGCCACGAAGAAAGATAAAAGTCAATGACAATTCTTCTGTACTTATACCTGTCGAATTCAGGTATTTTGTACTTAGAACTGAAATCAACCCATCTTCACCATCGTAGCTAATTGGTAGCTTGTTACTTGGCATTCAATTAATGATAAATTTTGCACATTTCTACGTGTTTTTCATATTCAAATAAGCCATATATATTTTTGATACATTAATGTCTGGATTCTCTTAAAGACCTCGGGATCAGAGCCCCAGGCGAAATCACACAAAGACAAGAGCTTGGCTCCGGCCGGGAATCGAACCCTGGTCGGCAAGCTTGTACAGACAGTGATTAACCCACTTGCCCACGGTGAAAGATAAAAGTCAATGACAATTCTTCTGTACTTATACCTGTCGAATTCAGGTATTTTGTACTTAGAAATGAAATCAACCCATCTTCACCATCGTAGCTAATTGGTAGTTTGTTACTTGGCATTCAATTAATGATAAATTTTGCACATTTTTACGTGTTTTTCATATTCAAATAAGCCATATATATTTTTGATACATTAATGTCTGGATTCTCTTAACGACCTCGGGATCAGAGCCCCAGGCGAAATCACACAAAGACAAGAGCTTGGCTCCGGCCGGGAATCGAACCCTGGTCGGCAAGCTTGTACAGACAGTGACTAACCCACTTGGCCACGAAGAAAGATAAAAGTCAATGACAATTCTTCTGTACTTATACCTGTCGAATTCAGGTATTTTGTACTTGGAACTGAAATCAACCCATCTTCACCATCGTAGCTAATTGGTAGTTTGTTACTTGGCAATCCATTATTGATAAATTTTGCACATTTTTACGTGTTTTTCATATTCAAATAAGCCATATATATTTTTGATACATTAATGTCTGGATTCTCTTAACGACCTCGGGATCAGAGCCCCAGGCGAAATCACACAAAGACAAGAGCTTGGCTCCGGCCGGGAATCGAACCCTGGTCGGCAAGCTTGTACAGACAGTGACTAACCCACTTGGCCACGAAGAGAGATAAAAGTCAATGACAATTCTTCTGTACTTATACCTGTCGAATTCAGGTATTTTGTACTTAGAACTGAAATCAACCCATCTTCACCATCGTAGCTAATTGGTAGTTTGTTACTTGGCATTCAATTAATGATAAATTTTGCACATTTTTACGTGTTTTTCATATTCAAATAAGCCATATATATATTTGATACATTAATGTCTGGATTCTCTTAACGAACTCGGGATCAGAGCCCAAGGCGAAATCACACAAAGACAAGAGCTTGGCTCCGGCCGGGAATCGAACCCTGGTCGGCAAGCTTGTACACACAGTGACTAACCCACTTGGCCACGAAGAAAGATAAAAGTCAATGACAATTCTTCTGTACTTATACCTGTCGAATTCAGGTATTTTGTACTTAGAACTGAAATCAACCCATCTTCACCATCGTAGCTAATTGGTAGTTTGTTACTTGGCATTCAATTAATGATAAATTTTGCACATTTTTACGTGTTTTTCATATTCAAATAAGCCATATATATTTTTGATACATTAATGTCTGGATTCTCTTAACGACCTCGGGATCAGAGCCCCAGGCGAAATCACACAAAGACAAGAACTTGGCTCCGGCCGGGAATCGAACCCTGGTCGGCGAGCTTGTACAGACAGTGACTAACCCACTTGGCCACGAAGAAAGATAAAAGTCAATGACAATTCTTCTGTACTTATACCTGTCGAATTCAGGTATTTTGTACTTAGAACTGAAATCAACCCATCTTCACCATCGTAGCTAATTGGTAGTTTGTTACTTGGCATTCAATTAATGATAAATTTTGCACATTTTTACGTGTTTTTCATATTCAAATAAGCCATATATATTTTTGATACATTAATGTCTGGATTCTCTTAACGACCTCGGGATCAGAGCCCCAGGCGAAATCACACAAAGACAAGAACTTGGCTCCGGCCGGGAATCGAACCCTGGTCGGCAAGCTTGTACAGACAGTGACTAACCCACTTGGCCACGAAGAAAGATAAAAGTCAATGACAATTCTTCTGTACTTATACCTGTCGAATTCAGGTATTTTGTACTTAGAACTGAAATCAACCCATCTTCACCATCGTAGCTAATTGGTAGCTTGTTACTTGGCATTCAATTAATGATAAATTTTGCACATTTCTACGTGTTTTTCATATTCAAATAAGCCATATATATTTTTGATACATTAATGTCTGGATTCTCTTAAAGACCTCGGGATCAGAGCCCCAGGCGAAATCACACAAAGACAAGAGCTTGGCTCCGGCCGGGAATCGAACCCTGGTCGGCAAGCTTGTACAGACAGTGATTAACCCACTTGCCCACGGTGAAAGATGAAAGTCAATGACAATTCTTCTGTACTTATACCTGTCGAATTCAGGTATTTTGTACTTAGAAATGAAATCAACCCATCTTCACCATCGTAGCTAATTGGTAGTTTGTTACTTGGCATTCAATTAATGATAAATTTTGCACATTTTTACGTGTTTTTCATATTCAAATAAGCCATATATATTTTTGATACATTAATGTCTGGATTCTCTTAACGACCTCGGGATCAGAGCCCCAGGCTAAATCACACAAAGACAAGAGCTTGGCTCCGGCCGGGAATCGAACCCTGGTCGGCAAGCTTGTACAGACAGTGACTAACCCACTTGGCCACGAAGAAAGATAAAAGTCAATGACAATTCTTCTGTACTTATACCTGTCGAATTCAGGTATTTTGTACTTGGAACTGAAATCAACCCATCTTCACCATCGTAGCTAATTGGTAGTTTGTTACTTGGCAATCAATTAATGATAAATTTTGCACATTTTTACGTGTTTTTCATATTCAAATAAGCCATATATATTTTTGATACATTAATGTCTGGATTCTCTTAACGACCTCGGGATCAGAGCCCCAGGCGAAATCACACAAAGACAAGAGCTTGGCTCCGGCCGGGAATCGAACCCTGGTCGGCAAGCTTGTACAGACAGTGACTAACCCACTTGGCCACGAAGAGAGATAAAAGTCAATGACAATTCTTCTGTACTTATACCTGTCGAATTCAGGTATTTTGTACTTAGAACTGAAATCAACCCATCTTCACCATCGTAGCTAATTGGTAGTTTGTTACTTGGCATTCAATTAATGATAAATATTGCACATTTTTACGTGTTTTTCATATTCAAATAAGCCATATATATATTTGATACATTAATGTCTGGATTCTCTTAACGAACTCGGGATCAGAGCCCAAGGCGAAATCACACAAAGACAAGAGCTTGGCTCCGGCCGGGAATCGAACCCTGGTCGGCAAGCTTGTACAGACAGTGACTAACCCACTTGGCCACGAAGAAAGATAAAAGTCAATGACAATTCTTCTGTACTTATACCTGTCGAATTCAGGTATTTTGTACTTAGAACTGAAATCAACCCATCTTCACCATCGTAGCTAATTGGTAGTTTGTTACTTGGCATTCAATTAATGATAAATTTTGCACATTTTTACGTGTTTTTCATATTCAAATAAGCCATATATATTTTTGATACATTAATGTCTGGATTCTCTTAACGACCTCGGGATCAGAGCCCCAGGCGAAATCACACAAAGACAAGAACTTGGCTCCGGCCGGGAATCGAACCCTGGTCGGCGAGCTTGTACAGACAGTGACTAACCCACTTGGCCACGAAGAAAGATAAAAGTCAATGACAATTCTTCTGTACTTATACCTGTCGAATTCAGGTATTTTGTACTTAGAACTGAAATCAACCCATCTTCACCATTGTAGCTAATTGGTAGTTTGTTACTTGGCATTCAATTAATGATAAATTTTGCACATTTTTACGTGTTTTTCATATTCAAATAAGCCATATATATTTTTGATACATTAATGTCTGGATTCTCTTAACGACCTCGGGATCAGAGCCCCAGGCGAAATCACACAAAGACAAGAGCTTGGCTCCGGCCAGGAATCAAACCCTGGTCGGCAAGCTTGTACAGACAGTGACTAACCCACTTGGCCACGAAGAAAGATAAAAGTCAATGACAATTTTTCTGTACTTATACCTGTCGAATTCAGGTATTTTGTACTTAGAACTGAAATCAACCCATCTTCACCATCGTAGCTAATTGGTAGTTTGTTACTTGGCATTCAATTAATGATAAATTTTGCACATTTTTACGTGTTTTTCATATTCAAATAAGCCATATATATTTTTGATACATTAATGTCTGGATTCTCTTAACGACCTCGGGATCAGAGCCCCAGGCGAAATCACACAAAGACAAGAGCTTAAGCCTAATTTAGTCAGTCTGGACACGCTGTTCCGAAATAAAAATTTCTTTTCCTTTTGAAGAGTGCTATCAGACTGGAGAAAACACGCAATTCTTCTCTGAAGTCTTTCTAAGAATACCTCTTGAGTTCTAGAAACAGCATTCTCTTATGAAGACTTCTTCAGCATTTTCTTTCTAACGTAAGTTTCTTCATTTTTGGTTAATCAACATAATGGAATATTTCTTATTTCAAATCCACCCTCTCGTAAACTGATCAACGACTTATCATTTGTTCTTTTCGGATTTTTTCATTCTTCTCTCACGTTCTTATTTCTGTCTCCCTCTTCTTCCCGTATTTTCTGTTCGAATCCTTTCAAATAAATCTACTTCTAGTCTTCAAGATTCTTCTTGTTTTGCTTTTCCAGAATACATTCCATGTTCCAATTGTCATTGCTCCCTTCTTCACGAGGCATTTTTCCTTTTCTAGCATTTCTGCTTGGAGTCAAATGACAATTTGAAGCCGATTTGGCAATATACGGGAATTCCATATTCCTTCTCACAGAGAGTCTAAGGACCTTTTGGAGCTCGGCCAGGAATGCATTCCACTTTCATACTAATGCCAAATAAGACTTTCAGTCGAACCAGGAGTTGGGAATGTTTTGAAGCCTATTTGGAATCCTGAAGATTGATTAGGTTGCCTGGCGTCGCAACTACAAAGGTCATTGACACTAGGCGGTGTCATAACTGCCAGGGTCACTGACGCCTCAAGGTAGAGTGAAACGCAATAAATGAGTATTCAATCATCATATCATATCCCTGAAGACGGAGAGGAATTTGGAACGTTCAAGTCAGCATAACTTTTTCAACTGAAAATTTCGGATATTATTATGTAAATTATTATGAAATTCGACATCACTGAATTTTAATACGCTTATTTTTGGAATTGGAATTACTTTCACAATAAAAAAGCAAAAATATTTTTGTAAATGATTCCCAATTGTAATTTTTATAAATATTTAACGGGATCAAGTTTAAAATCTTTTTTTCTTTACACTCCTCTCATTCCGCCTTAAGTCTCCGGACGAGTTCTTCAAAATTTCCTTTGGAACTCCGGAAGAAATTCGCTCGGAAGTGATTGATACAAGACTTCCTTCCCTACTTTGATCATTAAATTTCGTACAGTAGATTTTAATTTATAGAAACAAATATTGATATATATAATCAATTATCATGACTTAAGATGGAATCACGATAGTGTATTTATAAAGACCAGTAAGCAGTCATTTATCTTTTATTTTGTAAGGGAAATATTATGAACATTATGCAATGTGAGATGCGTAGAAAATTATAATTGTTGTATTGAATTGTTTGTAATAATATACTATTTCTTTTTGGTCGAAGTTTTTTGAAAGGTGAAATATATTCAATAGTTGTTTGACTCTAAGCAATCGTTGAAGAGTTGTTAAAGTTTGTTTTTGACGAATGTGGGTAGCACATGCGCGGATCCTCAGTCGTCTTTGAGTGATTTACTATGAGATTTAGAGCCTCTGTAACACGGTTTTTTTTTACTTTGCTCTTTATCAAAGCATCGGATGTAGCTGAAAGTTGACATATGTATATTTTACAACCACACACAAATTTTTTTCTGCATTATCAATAACCTAAACCCGATAGTTTTAATTTTTATAGAGTAAAAATGATCTAGCCGACGCCATGGCCAGTGATAACGAGCCAAGAGTCGAAAACATTCATTACGTAGCCAATGTAAACACCTTTTGACAAAATTTTGCCCCGCCCATCCACCAGACACCCATTCACCTTGTTCCATCTGCTCTGAAATCCATAACAGTCAAGAATGGCTAACAGGATTTGGAATTGCCCTCGTGGTTGCAAAACTGCATTTGTCTTACGACTTGCAACTTTATGCAGTCAAGAGAAAGCCCGTGGCCATATTTACTACAGCCTGAATAGGTAATTATTCAGTTTCTAGTTTAAATCCAGTGTTAATGGTCTGATTTGTATGTAGCGTAACATGATTATAATACTTGTAATGTCATTCAGGCTTTTGAACATTTCCATTAACTATTCACTATGCCACCAAGAGAGAGAGCGGGAGAAAGAGAGAGATCGTATGTAAACAGTCTTTATATAACTATTTTTGTTAAAATAAGAATTTTGTGCTAAACTCTCCATCAGACCAACGGATCATCCGATATAATTTTTTTTTCTCCTTTTTAGGCCGTATGACCGTGTTGGCTACGTTTTGGGCATGACTGCATTTTGTAAATAAATCATGAATAGTTTTAGGAGTTTTTATTTGTACATCTAATGGGAATTTATCCTTTAAAATAATTACTAAATGTAGTAAAACAAATAGTAGTAAAGATGATAATGCAATGAAGGAATGATACCATACTTTATCTTTAGCTTCAACATCGGCAATAACATACCCAGTTCCCATAATTTGTCAGCTTAATGAAATAACCTATCATCTAATGTTAAACTTAATTTCTGAGGAGGGCCATGGCTCATTGCACAGTGAAAAAACATTACAAATACCTATGAATGGCGGAACGATACAAAAATGTGGGTGGGGTATCTGTGCTAGCGTAGTAATACTACTGTAGCAGTAGTGCCGCAACAGTAGTATACATGAATTAAACGTTTAGGCCAACTTCTGGGATCCTTGAGGATCATTTAGCACTTCTTACAACTACTCGAGAAATGAGTTTTTATAGCCAGAAATTAAATTTTCTGATCAAACAATGCCCATGGTAGCCTTCAGTGTTATCCTGAATTATAACGAGGCCAAAGTGGGTGGAGCCTCACGAAGTCATCATTCCGACGATAATTATTGGTGAAGGTTTAAAGTCAAAATACGGTACTGGCTATTTTTTTTTTTTTTTTTTTTTTGCAGTAAATAGGTAGGTAGATAGACAATAGATAAAAATTGCTTGACATCGGATATAGCAGTTATCAAATCAAGCTTGTCTACTATGTTTTTGAAAATTACCAACTATTTCCTACACCTTGTCAATCTGATTGTGACCTATAAAGTAGACTGTAATTTCTTAGGAAACTTACTTTTGGGAGTTAGACTAATAATCGAAGTGTTTTTGTATTTATTAACATATTTTGTTGGTTTGTTCATTATGACAATTATCAGTGGAGAGGTTTCAGAGTTCATAAAGGTGTACTGCTTTGCTTTTATTTAAACTTTTGTGTCATTGTTGGCAGAGGTATAGCCTTCGTTACGTATAGCCAATCATCGATCGAGAAAGAGGGAAGAAATGCCGTCATAAGTTACGTAACGAGTGCGTTCGAAACCTTTTCTCTGAGTAAGTTTGCGCGTCTTCAAAAAACCTCACTTTTACATTATAAGTACCAAATTTATTCAACCTACGTAATGCAGAATATAGTCAAAATTTATGTGTAGATATAATATGCATTCTAAAGAAGCGTTATATTTATGAAATTCATAGATAAAAAATTATTGCGAAAAAACCGTGTTACAGAGGCCCTGAATCTCATAGTAACTCAGAACGAGTTAGTACCGACTCACGAGTGTGACTGATAGTGTCTTGGTTACCCTGCGGTATCTCAGGGGGAGGGGAGGAATTAACACACCACCAAGATAGTCTTACCATCATGGATTAAGCTAAGTCTAATTTTTATAAGTGTTTTGTGATGTTAATGATATTGAAGGGCATGCATGCACGTTAGATATCGTTACTAGCAGACATTTGTAAAATAAGACTATACTTCCGGTTGCCGGATAGGAAACTTTACAATGAATAGTTAAGGTTAGTAATAAATATGAATAATTTATTCCTGGTCAAATAATGATTTAAACACAACGCATTTTCTCGATTTATTGAATATAAGGAACAGAAAAGAATCCTTGAAAGACTGTTAAAGAACCTGGTAATATGTAAACCGAATTGGGGTAAGTTTGGGTTTCCATATTTATTGAAGATTCTATGTTTACCATTTTGGAATCTTTTGAGTAAATATATCAATATTATTTCTATCTTAAGTAAGACTTATTTTGTTATAAAAACTATTAATACATATAATATTAATGTCTACTGACTCAAAATATTGTATAACATC
>NC_090727.1:111601580-111604080 GCF_036898095.1 Palaemon carinicauda | reverse complement strand
CAACACAAACTTTCCCCTTACTTTATCATAAACTGGACTCTTGTACAAGAAGGACATAAAACCACAAACATAACCTTAAAACTATATTTCCTAATACTAAAAACAATCAGTTAATACTAAAAATCACCAACCATATTCCGTAACCAAAGAAATCATTTGAAAATAAAAAAGACTTAACGATAAATAAATAATTAACAAAAAAACCCTTCCACAATCAAATAAACCCTAACAAAACTTAAAACTAAAATAGACCACAACCAATATGTATATATTATTTTATAGGAACAACACTGTCCTCAACACCAAGCCAAATTGTCTTTTATGGCAAACTACCACTATCACCGCTTTATGGTCAACTATTCCACTGGTTGGCAATTTGCCACCACTACTTCCCTGATTGGGGTCGTTTATTATCATCATCATCATCAACAGCAATCTTAATTCAAAGGCCAGGTCATCATCGATTCAGCAATCCAAAAAGCAGTCCAAACAAAATCGTAATTCAGGCCTAGGTCATCAACAATAAATCCACTTCCTAACAAATTTAGTCTCTCCAAAGGAGTTATTCTCACCAAGCAGTAATTACGGCTGTTGAAATATATAATAACTTCCATGCTGGTAAAATCAATTAAATAAGGTAAATCTAACATTCACACACAATCGCCTCTAACAGCAGTCAAATCAAAAAAAGCAATCGCTCCGAAACATTTACTACTCTTCTAACGTAGCTAAACGTAAACAAACAACCTCATTTATACCAACAGTCCTTTCTCACAAACAATCGATACACTAGCTACCTCTCTCTCTCTCTCTCTCTCTCTCTCTCTCTCTCTCTTCTCTCTCTCTCTCTCTCTCTCTCTCTCTCTCTCTCTCTCTCTCAGGATTTGGCAAAAAACAATCAAAATAGAATAAAATTAAATATTTAATCCTCCACATTATGAATGCAACTAAACTTCATTAAACTGACATCAAATTTCAATACAAGGAATTGTAAGGAAGATTATCACAAAAATTCGAAAAGAATCAAACATGACTTAACAGGTTTATGAAGGTTGGTTTATTAACCTTTCTTCATTGTTAAAAGGAGTATTTAGAATAGTTTTTGTTGTTTTTTTTATATACAAAAGATGTACCTTTCATTTACTTAAGAATGAATATTGGGTCACGGTAAATAAAGAAAAAAAATATATGCATATCTATATTCATGTATTCCATATAAATTGATGAACGATTATATTTCTTCTTTGTTCTTGATGTAGTATCCGAACATATGCGAAATCTATTATTTTTCTTTCCTAAAAATTAGAACAATTATATGTTAAACACCATAAACTGTTGGAAAAAAAATAACAAGAGGATAGTTAAAATTCTTGAAAAAAGAAATGTAGACAACAATTGGAGGTTTTCTTTTATTCTATGAAGGTATGGAATTGGATGTCTTGATTCTATCGTTTACTCGATAGGATGTGCAGTAGAGCACAGACCTCCACCCTGGCAACTTATTTCTCGACACTGACATCACAAACTTTACCTTAACGTGTATAAAGTGGCCTGGGTTTTTATAAACTCATATATGAACGTTGTGTTTGAAGTCTTTGTGACCGATTTCAAAACTATTTACTGAATAAGTGAATTAGACACTTTTTTTTTACTGTGACCTTGATCCATGACCTTAACCTTCCAAAACTAAACCTTTTAGAGCTGTTTTAAATTACAGTTAATCCATCCAAGCTTCATTACTCCACAAATACAATTAATGTCAGGAAGGTGTACACCAACTAACCAACACACAATCATATGCACAAAAATAGGTGCAAAAACATAAAATTATTCAAACTTCGTTGGAGGAGGTTATAATAATAATAATAATAATAATAATAATAATAATAATAATAATAATAATAATAATAATAATAATAATAATAATGAAAACTAAAAAATATATGAGGAGTGTGCATCTAAATTAACATTAGTTCGTATAGTAGAGTATCGGTTATAAATAAATATATATCTACTTATATATATATATATATATATATATATATATATATATATATATATATATATATATATATATATATATATATATATATATATATATATATATATATATGTATATATATATATATATATATATATATATATATATATATATATATATATATACATTTATATATATATAATATATATATATATATATATATATATATATATATATATATATATATATATATATATATATATATATATATTATATATATATATATATATATATATATATATATATATAGATATATACAATATATAAATATATATATAATATATATATATATATATATATATATATATATATATATATATATATATATATGTATATAGATATATACAATATATAAATATATATATATATATATATATATATATATATATATATATATATATATATATATATATATATATATATATATATATAATCCCAAATGTGTTCCCTGCTTCCGAG
>NC_090727.1:111591580-111594080 GCF_036898095.1 Palaemon carinicauda | reverse complement strand
AATAGGCATTTGGTAATATTTCCATGCTTCTCAAAATCTCGTAAAAACCACTTCAGTAATTCTTGCTCGAGCCCATTAATACCTTACTTCTATTTAACGGAAGTTACATGTGGTGGGCAACCTGGTAGCCTCATTTAACTTAAGTAAAGATAAAACAAATAATCATTGCAGTTGGCAGAGTGAATTGACCAATAAAAGCAATAAAGTGCCCAGTTTTATTTTGTTTTATATCAAACAAGTTACGCTTCCTTTTTTTATTCTTTTTTCAATAAAAGGGACAGTGTGCAATATACGATATTTATCTAGCTGGTGGGAGGGGGAGTTTTCATGGCAAATGATTCTACGTTAGAAATATTGCCATTTCATGTCATGTAGCATGATTAAATTTTGTGTGGGGTAAGCAACACCAATGAACAATTTCATCGTCATGATATTGTTTAGGTGATTTATTACCCTCTCTGTTAGTTTGACTGTTCGTTGTAAATATTTTCGAAAGCCTTCATGCTAACGATGATTATGACTTCAATGGGGTAGTAATAGTAATAGTAGTAGTAGTAGTAGTAGTAGTAGTAGTAGTAGTAGTAGTAGTAGTAGTAGTAGTAGTAGTAGTATAGTACACATAATATTTATATGTTAACTACTAGTGTCAATACAATGTAAAAAATGGAATGCACCTAATATATATTTTCACCGTAAAGATACTCATGTTCAACACACTTGATTATGAAATTATATATAAAAAATTTTTTTGTATAAATCTTATAAAATGAAGCTTTGCTGATTTTATCTATTTACTGGTATACAGGGAATGAAATGAAAATATTCTTTGCCTTTGAATTAAAAACAGGAAAATAGGTAGAGTCTTCTTTGCAAGAGGCAAGTGATAAATTTTATTTATTTTTTATTACTAAAATTATAATGATAGTTTAACCACCAGCATCTACGATAAGCGCAACTATTAATATTATGAGTTTTTAAACGAAAAAAATAACACTTGATCATTGAAGTTTATAAAACTTATGTAAATGAGGGGAAAATTGCTATTCTCTTTCAACGCCAGAATTTTTCAAGTGTAAGCACTTTGCGAATATGTACTAAAATATTAGCATCATAATTCCATATTGAAGGCCAACACGTTTAATTTAAAAAGAAAAAAAGATAACTATTGAGTTTTTTTTTCTTTTTTATTGAGCATCCCGTCGACTGTCATATATAGAAAAGTTGGAATTGGAATCATTTGTTGATTGTTTTAAGCCTCAATGTTTTTTTTTTCTTTATTATGTCAACACCATCATATTTCTAATCACATCTTTAGCTTTGAATTTTTGATCGATCTAACGGTTGTTGTAGTAAATCAGCCTCAATTATTAATATTATCTTTTTAAATGTTGTTTTAAGAAACTAATTTCTTGATAAAATCTCAAACGATTACAAGAATATATTCTCATTCCGGTGAAAGGTAGTATTTGACCACTGGTTTTTATCACATAAACAAAAGTCAGTTTTTTTTAAGAACACGGAATACACTTCTTAAATTTAAGCTAATAAATTCCATTAGTGAAATAATAAAATTACAAATATACCCTATCCCGTGTCATTAAATAAAACCACTAAAAAAAAGGGAGGTTTATAATTCAGAAAATATCAGGTCTGTTTTATTTTTTGTTTCTCTAAAATCAGTCATAACACAAAGAAATGATGTAAAGAACTTTCAGAACATACTTTACAATAATATGTTGCCCAAGGAGACCTAACACATATACTGATATACTCACATACTTTCATACACTATATATATATATATATATATATATATATATATATATATATATATATATATATATATATATATATATATATATATATATATATATATATATATATATATATATGCAGGAGAACCATAGGGAAAATGAAAATACGAAATATACGCTTAAGTCCTGACTAGTTTCGTGATACTTCTTCAGAGGACTGATTTATTGAGAGAGGTTTCTTTACATTTTATAGGGGAAAGCATATGTATGAACATACATATAGAGATTAAGAGAACAATGACACTCCCTTACCAGCTACCTGGGTCAAGTGGGCGGAGTCCCCATGCTCATTAGACACCTGCCAAAGAGGGTCATCTAGTGGCGGGTAAATTCTTGTTTTTTTTACTTTCAGTACAGTTTATTTATATGAAAACACGGTAGCCTTATCTATATAAATACATAAGCAAAACATACACATATATACATATATATGCATACATATATATACATATATACATATACACATACATATACATATATACACACATACATATATATACATACATATATATTTACACATACATACATATACCCATATACATATGTATATATACCTATCTATACATACAACAATAATATCATAAACATTTAATCATGTATATATCAATACCTATATCTAGCATAACACTATATAGTGCCAATATACTTATGCTTAGTATATAAAATAATTGTACCTACTAATGAAT
>NC_090727.1:111576580-111579080 GCF_036898095.1 Palaemon carinicauda | reverse complement strand
TTACAATACATGGTAGCATTCAGGTTAAGTATGAGACATGTGTTGGTCGAACTTGAAACAAACCATGATCTTAATGCACTACTATCAGACTGTGTAGCCAGAGTAAGGTATATGACATCTTTGGCTTTTAGTTCCGTATACGAATCAAGCATGGTTAAAATTACAACAAACCTTTCCTCGTGTTGCAAACATGAGCATGGGGGTAGTAATACTTGCAACAATCCATCGCCTCTTGAAGCATGAACTTAGTTTTGGTGAAAATTGCAGCAATCCTTATCCTGATATGACTAATATGAACCAAGATTTAGTACAACTTACGTCAATCCATATTCTCATGCGACATATATAAACCAGGCTATAGTGAAACCTGCGTCATTCATTAACCTATATCATGAATATCTAAGAAGGTAATTAAAATCGTAAAATATTTCTATCTTTTACTTGTTTTTCGTTTACCTTTTTTTTTAGCATACATTACCGGGGAGTTATTTTTATTCAATGGTTTGTTCCTGAATATATCGTATCCAGTGTGTGTTTTCTTTTTTTTTTTTTTAACAGTTATGTTAAGGTTATTTTCTCTTTTATTAATAAAAAATAAAAATTCTAGATTGTATGTAGACATCAGTTTCACTAGAAATCTCTGAAAACAATTTGGAATAGTGAAGCACATATTTTTAATGTTAAACTAGCTAAAACCATATTTCATGTGATACAAAATGTGATGCAATAGAAAAGTAGATTCACTATAATTAGTATTTAATATTACTATTTTAATTACATGAAATAGATTATCTCAAGTGTAGAAACAAAACAGCTGATTAGTTTATATATATATATATATATATATATATATATATATATATATATATATATATATATATATATATATATATATGTATATATATATATATATATATATATATATATATATATATATATATATATATATATACATATATATATATATATATATATATATATATATATATATATATATATATATATATATATATATACGATTCAACATTCGTTCCTCAGTTAGTAAACTTTTTATTCGAACTAACTCCTAGCTGGAGAAAAGTGTAGAATTGAAGAACATTTATTATTATTATTATTATTATTATTATTATTATTATTATTATTATTATTATTATTATTATTATTATTATTATTATTATTATTATTATTATTATTAGCTAAGCTACAACACTTGTTGGAGAAGCCAGATGCTATAAGCCAGATGCAATAAGTGTTCCAACAGGGAAATTACTCGGCGATGAAAGGATATAAAGAAATAAATAAATGGTATGAGAAGTAATGAGAAATAAAATCAAAACATCAACAACTTTAAAACAAATATTTAATATATAAACTATAAAAGGAATTATGTAACCCTGTTCGATATAAAAAATTCTGCTGCAAGTCTAAACTCTTGAAATTTTACTGATTCAGATATCCGATTAGGAAGATCATTCCACAACTTGGCAAAAGCTGGAATAAAATTTCAAGAGTTCCATGTAGTATTGAGCTTCATGATGGAGAAGGCCGGGCTATCAGAATTAACTGCATACCTAGTATTACGAACATGATGGGACTCTCTTGGAAGATATGAATGTAAAGGATGGTGAGAATTATGGAAATTCTAGTGCAACCTTCATAATGAACTAATTGAACTACGGTGCCAGAGATTAATACTTAGATCCGGAATAAGAAATTTAATAGACCGTAAGTTTCTATCCAATAAATGAAGAGGAAAATCAACAGTTAAAGACTAAACAGGAGAACAATACTCGAAACAAAGTGAAGTGAAAAAATTGAAAAACTTCAGAATAAAGTGATCACATAAAATCTAGAAAGACTTTTTCAATAACCAATATTTTGTGCAATTCAAGAAGACACAGTCCAATTGTGTTTCTCAAGAGTAAATTGGCTATAGAGAATCACACCTAAAATGTCTGAATTTTAACATATAGATTGTCCAAAGTAGACATGGAACAAAAAAATTATTATCAATATCAACGTCATCATTCACATAATCTTTATCGACTTCTTTATTATTATTATTATTATTATTATTATTATTATTATTATTATTATTATTATTATTATTATTATTATTATCATAAATAACATATAGATTGTCAAAAATAGTCATCGAAAAAAAATATCATTATCAATATCAGTATCATCATTCACATAATCATTATCGACTCTATTATTATTATTATTATTATTATTATTATTATTATTATTATTATTATTATTATTATTATTATTATTATTATTATTATTATTTAACATATAGATTGTCCAAAATAGTCATGGAACAAAAATATCATTATCAATATAAGCATCATCTTTCATATAATCATTATGGACTTCTTTATTATTATTATTATTATTATTATTATTATTATTATTATTATTATCTTATGATTACATAAATGGTTTCCATGAAAATTATTTTAGAGTATGACTACAATTATTATTATTATTATTA
>NC_090727.1:111564080-111571580 GCF_036898095.1 Palaemon carinicauda | reverse complement strand
TATATATATATATATATATATACAGTATATACATACAGAGAGATATATTTATAAATATATAACAGATTTTGAGCGAAGCGAAAAATCTATTTTTGGGTGAGATGGCCATGTCGTCCTGATGGAAGTTCCTATAGGGTAGCTTCCTAGGGTATATTACAACTACGGCGATATTCCCAGAGAATTTACCTTAAGGTACCAGAATTCTAACTCCTGGAGCGAGTATCCCTCGTGAAAGGGATATCGCGACATATCAGAAGACGTATTCTAGACACGTCACATGGCAATCTACGACCTGAACAGAGATTCGTCTCGTAGGAGGGAGATTGACGAGATACGAATTCGGGAAAGAAAAAGGGGAGCCGCTCCCAAGGCTTCCCTATCCCCCGATTCGTATGCGTGCCTGGCGCCAATCCTGGCGCCATCTGTATTCCTTGTAGCGTACACGAGGTGCTACAGATACTGTATGTAGGGAGGGGTCCTACAGCCCTTTCTTAGAAAGGCAAGGGCGGGTCCATCAGGACGACATGGCCATCTCACCCAAAAATAGATTTTTCGCTTCGCTCAAAATCCGTTTTTTGGGCTCAAGCCATGTCGTCCTGATGGAAGTGTACCAGAGCATTACTGTATCTGTGGATTCTCAGAACGTGCCGTACTCCCCGGAGGTAATTTTTTCCCGGTCGGCTAGACCTAGAGACCTAAGATGTTACCGTTATACATCTTTTCAACTAACTATAAACTATGTTAGAGCTTCCTGCCCCCTACAGGGAAGAGTCCTACTAGACTCTGGAAAAGTCTCGAAGAGTACATATATCTATGTACGAATACCAGGCAAGCTAATATAGTGGTCTCGCCCTATATTAAGTAAAGCATAGTTTGTTAAGGACCACTGCGTCAATATGAAATATCGACCAGTTTTCCGCACAATACTTGTATTGGACAAAGGTTTTATATCCGCATAGGAGGAAAACCAATGCAACATAGCTTGCATAAAGGAACAATTCTATTAGAATTATCCCAGATAAGGTACATAGAATGAATGCTCAATTATACCAGTAAATTGACACAGGTGAAGGAGACGCAAGGTTCTCAAGAACCAGATTATTGACAGGCAATAAATAGACAGGTTAACCACAATTTTATATATATATATATATATATATATATATATATATATATATATATATATATATATATATATATATATATATATATATATATATATATATATATATATATATATATATATATATATATATATAAGAAGAGGATAACCCAAAACTTTAAGCATAAGTATGATAGTAAACAGGGCTTGTTTGTCTGAAAGAAAAACATTAGATGCCACTTTTAAGATACCGAGGTATCAAAGTCATAAAAGCCTGTATTACAAATCAATGACATTAGCGTTAGAAACGCTCGGCACACATGTCTGCACTTATGCTAGGTTCACCTTCGGAAATGGAACAGTCTGGATGGGCAACACAGTGCCCTCACTTAGTTTGTAGTACAGTATGTAACTACACACTCACCCTGGAATTAATCGTCCCAATTAAGACCACTGTTCCTCGCAGAGTTAAACAGTAGGGTTAACACCGCGACCCACTGCTACCACAGATCTCTTTTAGTTCCTCTACTTGCTTCGCATAGTGGCGAAAGAACACTCTGGAAGACTTCCAGCCAGTGTATGAATGGAGATGTTCAAAATCCATGCAATTAAAGAAATTTAAGAATGAGGCAACTTTCCTCGGATCGTGACCTGCGGGTGTATTGTCAGGATCCGCTCTGCGAATAAAATATGTGATTTTCGCTCTGAGTTGATTCAGAGATAAATTTGAGCCTGATGTTTCTCCCCTGAATAGTTGACCACCCTTGAAGTCTGAAGTTCTATGAAGATAGACCTTTAGGCATTCTACTGGACATAGAGATGCATCTTCTTTCAGAGGGCAGATTCTCCAGGGACCCCACCTGTTGGTGGGTAACTCATTCTTGGCGAGAAACGTAGGATCCGGAAACAGGTTCAGTTCTTCCCCATCCAGGAACTGAACACGACCTGCCTCTCTCGAGAGGCTACAATCTTACTAACCCTGGCCCCGGACGCGAGTGCAAATTAGGAAAATAACTTTTTGTGTCAAATCCTTTAACGCACATTCTTCATTGCTCAACAGAGAAGCGAAATGAAGAACTTGTCTAAAGACCATGAAATGGGCTTTGGAGGTGCTGAAGGTCTGAGCCTAGCACAGGCTTTCGGGACTTTATTAAAGATCTCGTTACCTAGGTCGACCTGGAAGGCATATAGAATGGGTCTTGTCAAAGCAGACTTACACGCTGAAATCGTGTTCGCTGCCAACCCTTGACCATGGAGATGGGGAAAAAAGATAAGCAGAAGTCTGTCAAGATCTCCTGCGGAATCTTCGCCTTGACAAGAGGCCACCCATTTTCTCCAAGATGACTCATATTGCCTTCTAGTAGATTTGCATTTATATTCCTCAATGAAGTCTATACTGGCTTTCGAAATCCCGAAACGCTTTCTCACCGCTAGGGAGAGAAAATCATGAACTGCAGGGTCCGGGTTTTCTGTAATGAAGCGCAGACAGTTGACTTCTGGACTCGCTGGGTCAGAACTGGATCTGGTAGTGGTACAAACTTCAGCTACAGTTCCAATGCCAGGAGGAACCACACGCTGTTCGGCCACTTGTGGGCCACTATTGCCGCTACCCTTTGAAGGATCTCAGTTTGTTGAGGACCCTCAACAGAAGGTTGTGAGGAGGGAACAGATAAATCTTGGACCATCTGTTCCAGTCGAGGGACATCGCGTCCACTGCTTCCGCTAAGGGGTCCTCGTACGGGGCACGTACAGGGGCAACTTCTTGTTGTCTTTCGTCGCAAAGAGGTCTATCTGCAGTTCTGGGACTGATTCAGAATGAAGGAGAATGATCCTGCGTCTAAGGACCATTCTGACTCTATCGGTGTGAACCTGGATAGAGCGTCCGCTGTCACATTGCGGACTCCTTGAAGGTGAACTGCCGACAGGTACCACTTCTTCCTTTTCGCCAATCGGAAGACGGCCAACATCACCTGGTTGAGAGGTGGTGACCTCGATCCTTGTCGATTCAAGTATCTTACAACTACCTCGCTGTCTATTACCACTTTATGTGGAACGAATGACGCGGGGAGACTTTCTTTAAGGTAAGGAGCACTGCCCTAGCTTCTAGAAAGTTTTATGAGAAAGGTCTTGAATAGCCTGGACCAAGTCCCCTGGACTTTTTTCCGATGAGAGTGACCTCCCCATCCCTCCTTTGATGGCGTCTGAGTGAATCGTCACCGACGGGGGAGGTGGCTGAAGAAGAACCTGACTTCTTTAGATGTCTGGCTTGGGACCAAGGCCTGAGAAGAGTACTTAGCCGAAGCGGCTGGTCTTCTCAGATCTCTTCACGCGTTTGATGCATAACTTCTCCAAACTCCGATTGCATCCTTTAGCTGTGCTCTTAGCACTGGGTCTGTCACCGAAGCAAACTGGAGAGAGCGCAGTACTCTCTCCTGCTCGTGTCTTGATATCCTTTCGGAATCTTGAAGTCTCTTGACAGAACCCGCTATCTCCTTCCTTTTCTTCGCTGGGGTGGAGAAACGGTGTGACAAAAGGTCCCAGTGGATCTTAGCCACTGGAACTTTTGAGATGGAGAAAGTCGAGACTTTTTCTGTTGATCTTGAAGCCTAGGTACTCTAGGAACTGGATCACTGACTGGAAGCTTGCAAGCATTCTGTCTCGGATGCTGCCCACACCAACCAGTCGTCCAGGTAGGCTACTACCTGAATTACCTTTAGGCGAAATTGTTTGAGAGCTACGCTCGCAAGCTTCGTAAAAATCCTTGGGGCTATGTTTAGCCCGAATGGCATGGCTCCGAAGGCGTATAGTCTTCGCTGTAGCCTGAACCCTAGGTAGGGGGAGAGTCGATGGCTAATTGGAATGTGCCAGTAGGCATCTGGCAAGTCTATAGAGACGGAATATGCCCTCTTGGGCAGTAAGGTCCTTATGTGTTGCAGTGTTAGCATTTTGAATTTGCAATTCACTATGAACTTGTTAAGTGGCGACAAGTCCAGAATGACTCTGAGCTTTTCCGAGTCTTTCTTGGGAACACAAAACAGCCTCCCTTAGAAATTGATGGGCTTCACCCTTTTTCTCCAACCGTTCTTGAACGTACTCCTCCATAACGGGGGTGGAGTGTTGGAAAAACCGAAGGTACGGGGGTGGAGTGCTGTACCAGCTCCCGCCCAATCCATTCTTGAGTAGGCTGTGGGCCCAGGGATCGAAGGTCCACTGATCCCGAAATTTCAGAAGTCTCCCTCCTACCGGTATCACCTCACTTGGACTGCCGTCCTGAGGTCTTGCCTTCCTGACCACGACCACCCCTGAATCCCCTTCCCCTTGAGGGGCGTCTAGACGAGCCTCTGGCTGCTCCTCTAGGCTTTGCTCGGAAGGAAGTAGACTGCCCTTCGAACGCTGGGGTGAATGCCGTGGACTGTGTCGACACGGCCTGGGGTACCCACTGAAAGGTGGTCGGGGTTTGTGCCACGATCTGGGGCACTGGGGCAATGGCAATTGCAGTTGCTGTTGCTGTCTAAGAGGCTTGGCTGGCCGAGACGGTAGCCTAGTCCTCATAGTCCTCCTCTTTGGTTGAGGACCCTCATCCGGGGAAGACTTTCTTTTGATAGCCAGGTCCCACTTCTGGAGAAGGTTTCTATTCTCCAAGGTGGCTTTATCAAAAACTTCTTTGACCAAGTCGGTAGGGAAAAAGGTCTTTTCCCCAAATGTTGGAGGAGATTAGTTTCTTTAGCTCGTGCCTCACTGTAGCCGAGGTAAACACGAACTCCCTACAAGCTCTCCTTGCCTTTACGAAGCCATAAAGGTCCTTCGTCACTGTGGCCAGATGAAGCTTGGCCACTACCATGAACATTTCATGGACCTTGGGGTCACTTGCCATCGTCTCGAGAGTAGTCTGAAGAGACATTGAGGCAGTCAGTCTTTCTTTTGTATCGAACTCACTTCGCAAAAGAAAGTCAGACAGCTTAGGGAGGTCCTTGCCGAACTGACGTCCGGCAATATTAGCCTCCAACTTTCCCACTTAGAACGTAAGATGGACGTCCTTCCAATCTTTGTGGTCCATAGGCAGGGCCAGCGACAAGGGTTTACACTCCTCTAGGGAGGGGCAAGACTTGCCGGCCTCGATTGCTTTTAGTACAGCCAGAAACCCTTTCTGTAAAAGGGGGAAGGCTCTAGTAGGCGAGGACACAAAGGAAGGGAGCTTCCTATTCAATGCAGCTACCTTTGAGTTAGAGAAGCCCCTCTCTTTCATCGAAGATGAAAGTAGAGCTTGAGCCTTAGCATGGTCATCACTATGACCTCCTTCGGCTCTGCCTCCTCCTTTGAAGCTGGTTCCTTCCTCAGCCGGACATAACAGTCCGGATATGGTGCCTTGCTGGGCCAGAATTCCACCCTCCAGGGGAACTGAGCCCAGCATATCCGAGATGACGATCTTTCCAGTCGTCATCGACATGTGCTCAGCATACCTCCATGGGTTAGCATCCGAGCACAAAGGAAGGTCTTTCACATTGAGCTTTTCTGGGGCCCATGTGATTCTGCAAGGCACTGCATTCGCAGTTCCATTGCAGCCGCCTTCTCCTGATTCTCCTTCTGCATTTGTTGGATCATTCCAACAATAGAAGAGAGGGCCTGTCCCAGCTCTACTGGGAGACCGGCCGATGTAGAGGGGCTTGAACTTCATCCTGGGCTTCTGCAAGGAGGTCTTCCTCCTGACACCCGTCCACATCAGATATCCTGTCATTTAGCTGGATGTCTTGCATCGCGACCGCGACTTCAGCATCCACCTGGATCTGAACTTAGGGGATCTCCTCTTGAGGCTGGGGAATCACTGCATCAGCTGATGCCTTAGGGAAAAGATACGCCCTCATCTTCTCACTTGGAAGATAAGGGCCAGAAGTGTACTTTTGGAAGCCCCTTACCCAGGTACGAAGCTTCTTCCTAGCTATTTAAATGTCTCATTAATCAGGTTAGTGCACACAGTACATACCTGAGGGTCCCAATACCGGAGATCATCCTTGGAGACAGCGTATGCTGCGTGTCTCCTACAAAACTCATGTCCGCAGAGGTTCTTGCTGCTGACATTGCAGAAAGCACTTCCCCACTTCGGAGTGTCCTTCTGTAAAGAGAAGAAATTTCCATGAGTATCAAGTGAACTATGTATCACTGGATATGCATAGTATAGCATAACAATTCAGAAATTAAAGACACACACTTGTGTTTCCCTCACAACCCATTGCTGCAGCCTTCCAGATAATAAAATCAAAATGGTTTATCTCTACTAGAGTAACCAATGCAAAGTTTCCAGAGGAAACAGGTGGAGCTCACACCTAGGCAATGATTTTAAAATCCGGGATAATAGACAGGGAAGAACTCTGCTTCTTGTCTGAAGGCAACAGCAAAGGGCCGTGCAAGAAAACACAATAGTGTTAGAAGATACAGTGCTGTACCTAAACTTTTACTATAGTTTTCTTCTTACTGTATATGCTATACAGAAGAATACTAGTACAGTATAGGAGGATGTGTGCCGACCTGCCTTTGCCGGCCGGCACACACCACAATTAGCTTTAAAGTATACTACTTAACAGCTATAGGGCGGCAGCCCTCTGGTTCAAATGCCTGTGCCGGCGGCAGCAGCTGCCGGCCAGCAACAGCCAGTGTTGGCCGGCAATGATTGCCGGCCAGCAACTACACAAGGTAGTACCCAGCTGCCGGCCACACTCTTGGTGGCCGGCAGACAAGGACTGACATAAGCCGGCCGGCAAAGGTACAAGACCGATGCCAGCCGGCAGCAAAAGAACCAGAAGACTACACCTGCCCGGCTGCCGGCCTCATAGGCCGGCAGCCGGGACAGGTACAGCACTAGAAGAAAATAGAATGGATGCCGGGATAAGAGTGTACACAACCCCCCAAGCCCGGCAACCGAAAGAGTGCATATAAGGAAGGGGAGAAACTTAATTCAGGCTTCCTTGACCAATGCCGTCCAGCTCTGCCGGCAGGCATGGATGAGGGACCAAGAGAGGTCCGGGCAGCACTTGAAAACATAAGACCCTTGCCGTCCAGCATCTCTGCCGGCCGGCAATGGGCTTAGTCAATTCCATATCCCAACCTATACTAGGTCCAGAAGTAGAATGACATACAGTACAGTAATACCCCTGCCGGCCAGCTCTGCCGGCCGGCAAGGTACAGTACAGTAATGGCTAGGCCATTACGGAGATAGAGGGGGAAGGGACAAGAGGGTCCTGCCAACCTTGCTTTAGTGATAGATCACCCGCAGCCAAGAACTTTGTCTTAGCCTAAGGGAGATCTAAGGGAAAGGGCCAGCGCAGTAGTATAATACCTGCCAGCTTCCAGAGCACCAAAGCAAGGAAGGCGTTGCTACTCCCAAGGGAAGATTTATCCTCCCC
>NC_090727.1:111537274-111549774 GCF_036898095.1 Palaemon carinicauda | reverse complement strand
AAGGCTGCAGCAGTGGGTTGTGAGGGAAACACAAGTGTGTGTCTTTCCTTTCTGAATTGTTATGCTATACTATGCATATCCAGTGATACATAGTTCACTTGATACTGATGGAAATTTCTTCTCTTTACAGAAGGACACTCCGAAGTGCGGAAGTGCTTTCTGCAACGTCCGCAGCAAGAACCTCTGCGGACATGGGATTTTTTTAGGAGACACGCAGCATGCGCTGTCTCCAAGGATGATCTCCGGTATTGGGACCCTCAGTTATGTACTGTGTGACTAACCTGATTACTGAGATCTTTGATTCCCCTAGGACGGAGGAATCAGGGGATATAGCTAGGAAGAAGCTTCGTACCTGGGTAAGGGGCTTCCAAAAGAACACTTCTGGCCCTTATCTTCCAAGTGAGAAGATGAGGGCGTATCTTTTCCCTAAGGCATCAGCTGATGCAGTGATTCCCCAGCCTCAAGAGGAGATCCCCCAAGTTCAGATCCAGGTGGATGCTGAAGTCGCGGTCGCGATGCAAGACATCCAGTTAGATGACAGGATGTCTGATGTGGACGAGTGTCTGGAGGAAGACCTCCTGGCAGAAGCCCAGGATGAAGTTCAAGCCCCAGACGTTGTAGAGGTGGACGTCGACGAGGTGTCGGCTACTCCGGTTCAGATTCCGGAGCCTATTCCCTCAACATCGGCCGGTCTCCCAGTAGAGCTGGGACAGGCCCTCTCTTCTATTGTTGGAATGATCCAACAAATGCAGAAGGAGAATCAGGAGAAGGCGGCTGCAATGGAACTGCGAATGCAGTGCCTTGCAGAATCACATGGGCCCCAGAAAAAGCTCAATGTGAAAGACCTTCCCTTGTGCTCAGATGCTAACCCATGGAGGTATGCTGAGCACATGCCGATGACGACTGGAAAGATCGTCATCTCGGATAAGCTGGGCTCAGTTCCCCTGGAGGAGGTGGAATTCTGGCCCAGCAAGGCATCATATCCGGACTGTTATGTCCGGCTGAGGAAGGAACCAGCTTCAAAGGAGGAGACAGAGCCGAAGGAGGTCATAGTGATGGACCATGCTAAGACTCAAGCTCTACTTTCATCCTCAATGAAAGAGGGGCTTCTCTAACTCAAAGGTAGCCGCATTGAACAGGAAGCTCCCTTCCTTTCTGTCCTCGCCTACTAGAGCCTTCCCCTTTTTACAGAAAGGGTTTCTGGCTGTACTAAAAGCACTCGAGGCCGGCAAGCCTTGCCCCTCCCTAGAGGAGTGTAAACCCTTGTCGCTGGCCCTGCCTATGGACCACAAAGACTGGAAGGACGTTCATCTTACGTTCTCAGTTGGAAAGTTGGAGGCTGATATTGCCGGACGTCAGTTCGGCGAGGACCTCCCTAAGCTGTCTGACTTTCTTTTGCGAAGAGAGTTCGATACAAAAGAAAGACTGACTGCCTCAATGTCTCTTCAGACTACTCTCGAGACGATGGTAAGTGACCCCAAGGTCCATGAAATGTTCATGGTAGTGGCCAAGACTCATCTGGCCACAGTGACGAAGGACCTTTATGGCTTCGTCAAGGCAAGGAGAGCTTGTAGGGAGTTCGTGTTTACCTCGGCTACGGTGAGGCACGAGCCAAGGAAACTAATCTCCTCCAACATTTGGGGAAAAGACCTTTTCCCTACCGACTTGGTCAAAAAAGTTGTTGATAAGGCCGCCTTGGAGAATAGAAACCTTCTCCAGAAGTGGGGCCTGGCTATCAAAAGAAAGTCTTCCCCGGATGAGGGTCCTCAACCAAAGAGGAAGACTATGAGGACTAGGCTACCGTCTCGGCCAGCCAAGCCTGTTAGACAGCAACAGCAACTGCAATTGCCATTGCCCCCAGTGCCCCAGATCGTGGCACAAACCCCGACCACTTTTCAGTGGGTACCCCAGGCCGTGTCGACACAGTCCACGGCATTCACCCCAGCGTTCAAAGGGCAGTCTACTTCCTTTCGAGCAAAGCCTAGAGGAGCAGCCAGAGGCTCGTCTAGACGCCCCTCAAGGGGAAGGGGATTCAGGGTTGGTCGTGGTCAGGAAGGCAAGACCTCAGGACGGCAGTCCAAGTGAGGTGATACCGGTAGGAGGGACACTTCTGAAATTTCGGGATCGGTGGACCTTCGATCCCTGGGCCCACAGCCTACTCAAGAATGGACTAGGCTGGAGCTGGTACAGCACTCCACCCCAGTGCCTTCGGTTTTTCCAACACTCCACCCCCGTTATGGAGGAGTACGTTCAAGAACTGTTGGAGAAAAAAGGTGATCCGAAGGGTGAAGCCCATCAATTTCTAAGGTAGGCTGTTTTGCGTTCCCAAGGAAGACTCGGAAAAGCTCAGAGTCATTCTGGACTTGTCGCCACTCAACAAGTTCATAGTGAATTGGAAATTCAAAATGCTAACACTGCAACACATAAGGACCTTACTGCCCAAGAGGGCATATTCCGTCTCTATAGACTTGTCAGACGCCTATTGGCACATTCCAATTAGCCATCGACTCTCCCCCTACCTAGGGTTCAGGCTACAACGAAGACTATACGCCTTCGGAGCCATGCCATTCGGGCTAAACATAGCCCCAAGGATTTTTACGAAGCTTGCGAGCGTAGCTCTCAAACAATTACGCCTAAAGGGAATTCAGGTAGTAGCCTACCTGGACGACTGGTTGGTGTGGGCAGCATCCGAGACAGAATGCTTGCAAGCTTCCAGTCAAGTGATCCAGTTCCTAGAGTACCTAGGCTTCAAGATCAACAGAAAAAAGTCTCGACTTTCTCCATCTCAAAAGTTCCAGTGGCTGGGAATCCACTGGGACCTTTTGTCACACCGTTTCTCCACATCGGCGAAGAAAAGGAAGGAGATAGCGGGTTCTGTCAAGAGACTTCTAGATTCCGAAAAGGATATCAAGACGCGAGCAGGAGAGGGTACTGCGTTCTTTCCAGTTTGCTTCGGTGACAGACCCAGTGCTAAGAGCACAGCTAAAGGATGCAATAGGAGTTTGGAGAAGTTATGCATCAAACGCGCGAAGAGATCTGAGAAGACCAGCCGCTTCGGCTAAGTACTCTTCTCAGGCCTTGGTCCCAAGCCAGACATCTAAAGAAGTCGGTTCTTCTTCAGCCACCTCCCCCGTCGGTGACGATTCACTCAGACGCCTCGAAGGAGGGATGGGGAGGTCACTCTCATCGGAAAAAAGTCCAGGGGACTTGGTCCAAGCTATTCAAGACCTTTCACATAAAACTTTCTAGAAGCTAGGGCAGTGCTCCTTACCTTAAAGAAAGTCTCCCCGCGTCACTCAATCCACATAAGGTTGGTGATGGACAGCGAGGTAGTTGTGAGATACTTGAATTGACAAGGATCGAGGTCACCACCTCTCAACCAGGTGATGTTGGCCATCTTCCGATTGGCGGAAAAGAAGAAGTGGTACCTGTCGGCAGTTCACCTTCAAGGAGTCCGCAATGTGACAGCGGAAGCTCTATCCAGGTTCACACCGATAGAGTCGGAATGGTCCTTAGGCGCAGGATCATTCTCCTTCATTCTGAATCAAGTCCCAGAACTGCAGATAGACCTCCTTGCGACGAAAGACAACAAGAAGTTGCCCCTGTACGTGCCCCGTACGAGGACCCCTTAGCGGAAGCAGTGGACGCAATGTCCCTCGACTGGAACAGATGGTCCAAGATTTATCTGTTCTCTCCTCACAACCTTCTGTTGAGGGTCCTCAACAAACTGAGACCTTCAAGGGGTAGCGGCAATAGTGGCCCACAAGTGGCCGAACAGCGTGTGGTTCCCTCTGGCATTGGAACTGTAGCTGAAGTTTGTACCGCTACCAGATCCAGTTCTGACCCAGCGAGTCCAGAAGTCAACTGTCTGCACTTCATTACAGAAAACCCGGACCCTGCAGCTCATGATTTTCTCTCCCTAGCGGTGAGAAAGCGTTTCGGGATTTCGAAAGCCAGCATAGACTTCCTTGAGGAATATAAGTGCAAATCTACTAGAAGGCAATATGAGTCATCTTGGAGAAAATGGGTGGCCTTTTGTCAAGGCGAAGAATCCGCAGGAGATCTTGACAGACTTCTGCTTATCTTTCTTCTCCACCTCCATGGTCAAGGATTGGCAGCTAACACGATTTCAGCGTGTAAGTCTGCTTTGATAAGACCCATTCTATATGCCTTCCAGGTCGACCTAGGTAACGAGATCTTTAATAAAGTCCCGAAAGCCTGCGCTAGGCTCAGACCTTCAGCACCTCCAAAGCCCATTTCATGGGCTTTAGACAAGTTCTTCATTTCGCTTCTCTGTTGAGCAATGAAGAGTGTGCGTTAAAGGATTTGACACAAAAAGTTATTTTCCTATTTGCACTCGCGTCCGGGGCCAGGGTTAGTGAGATTGTAGCCCTCTCGAGAGAGGCAGGTCGTGTTCAGTTCCTGGATGGGGGGGAACTGAACCTGTTTCCGGATCCTACGTTTCTCGCCAAGAATGAGTTACCCACCAACAGGTGGGGTCCCTGGAGAATCTGCCCTCTGAAAGAAGATGCATCTCTATGTCCAGTAGAATGCCTAAAGGTCTATCTTCATAGAACTTCAGACTTCTAGGGTGGTCAACTATTCAGGGGAGAAACATCAGGCTCAAATTTATCTCTGAATCAACTCAGAGCGAAAATCACATATTTTATTCGCAGAGCGGATCCTGACAGTACACCCGCAGGTCACGATCCGAGGAAAGTTGCCTCATCCTTAAATTTCTTTAATTGTATGGATTTTGAACATCTCCGTTCATACACTGGCTGGAAGTCTTCCAGAGTGTTCTTTCGCCACTATGCGAAGCAAAGTGGAGGAACTAAAGAGATCTGTGGTAGCAGTGGGTCGCGGTGTTAACCCTACTGTTTAACTCTGCGAGGAACAGTGGTCTTAATTGGGACGATTAATTCCAGGGTGAGTGTGTAGTTACATACTGTACTACAAACTAAGTGAGGGCACTGTGTTGCCTATATATACTGTTCCATTTCTGAAGGTGAACTTAGCATAAGTGCAGACATGTGTGCCGAGCGTTTCTAACGCTAATATTATTGATTTGTAATACAGACTTTTATGACTTTGATAGCTCGGTAACTTAAAAGTGGCATTTAATGTTTTTTTCTTTCAGACAAACAAGTTCTGTTTACTATCATACTTATGCTTAAAGTTTTGGGCTATCCTCTTCTTATGTATATATATATATATATATATATATATATATATATATATATATGTGTATATATATATATATATATATATATATATATATATATATATATATATATATATATATATATATATATATATATATATATATAATTGTGGTTAACCTGTCTATTTATTGCCTGTCAATAAACTGGTTCTTGAGAACCTTGCGTCTCCTTTACCTGTGTCAATTCATTGGTATAATTGAGCATTCATTTTATGTACCTTATCTGGGATAATTCTAATAGAATTGTTCCTTTATGCAAGCTATGTTGCATTGGTTTTCCTCCTATGCGGATATAAAACCTTTGTCCAATACAAGTATTGTGCGGAGAACTGGTCGATATTTCATATTGACGCAGTGATTCTTTACAAACTATGCTTCACTTAATATAGGGCGAGACCACTATATTAGCTTGCCTGGTATTCATACATAGGTATATGTACTCTTCGAGACTTTTCCAGAGTCAAGTAGGACTCTTCCCTGTAGGGGGAAGGAAGCTCTAACATGGTTTATAGTTAGTTGAAAAGATGTATAACGGTAACATCTTAGGTCTCTAGGTCTAGTCGACCGGGAAAAATTACATCCGGGGAGTACGGCACGTTCTGAGAATCCACAGATACAGTAATGCTCTGGTATACTTCCATCAGGACGACATGGCTTGAGCCCAAAAAACGGATTTTGAGCGAAGCGAAAAATCTATTTTTGGGTGAGATGGCCATGTCGTCCTGATGGACCCGCCCTTGCCTTTCTAAGAAAGGGCCGTAGGACCCCTCCCTACATACAGTATCTGTAGCACCTCGTGTACGCTACAAGGAATACAGATGGCGCCAGGATTGGCGCCAGGCACGCATACGAATCGGAAGATAGGGAGCCTTGGGAGCGGCTCCCCTTTTTCTTTCCCGAATTCGTTTCTTGCCAATCGCCCCCTGCGAGAAGAAATCTCTGTTCGGGATGCAGATTGCCATGTGGCGTGTCAAGAATACGTCCTCTGATATGTCGCGATATCCCTTTCAGGAGGGATATTCGCTCCAGGAGTTAGAATTCTGGTACCTTAAGGTAAATTCTCTGGGAATATCGCCGTAGTTTTAATATACCCTAGGAAGCTACCCTATAGGAACTTCCATCAGGACGACATGGCCATCTCACCAAAAAATAGATTTTTCGCTTCGCTCAAAATCCGTTAGTTATATATATATATATATATATATATATATATATATATATATATATATGTCTTTATAACCACAAATGATCATATATATATATATATATGTATATATATATATATATATATATATATATATATATATATATATATATATATATATATATATGTATACTGTATATATATATATATATATATATATATATATATATATATATATATATATATATATATATATATATATATATATATATATATGTATCTATCTATCTATCTATCTATCTATCTATATATATATATATATATATATATATATATATATATATATATATATATATATATATATATATATATATATATATATAAAACTAGATACTTGCTTATTGATATATATAGGGGATTATCAATAGAGTCATTATTATTATTACTATTATTATTATTATTATTATTATTATTATTATTACTATTTTTATCACTATTATTATTGTTATTATTATTATTATTATTATTATTATTATTATTATTATTATTATTATTATTATTATTATTATTATTATTATCAAACTTAAATGTATTAAATCTTTAGAAGACTTTAGCCTGATTCACTTTTTTTCAGGAGCTTCATCTGGAGGTTTCAATGGATCATACGTCTTCAAGGAGTCGTAAGAGGCCGGAACAGGGTCCTCTGTATTATCTTCGTATCAAGGTAGATCAAGATGATTTGTAAAAGTACCTTCATGCGATTTCGAAGTTGACAGCGAATTTTCCTTTTCTCCATGAAGATTTCCTTTCAAGAAAGTTTATAGAAATTATCCAATAATACGTCCCAGCTGTGGAAGTTAAACTCATCCCCAAGAACCCTCTCTCCATTGGCTCGCTTTTCCCCTTCAAAGATCGATTGAGTCCTTATATTTCCTCTGGTGTTGTATATAAATATAATTGTCCAAGGTGTAATTGGGACCTACGTAGGATCTACCAAGAGGCTGTTGAAGATCAGAATTGATTCTCATAGAGGTGTTAGCTATCGAACAGGTTGCAGAATATCCAACCCTGAATATTGTAATATTCGGAATCATGCCAAAATGTGAAAACAAAATATTAACAACAAAGATTTTACCATTATTGGTCAAGTGTCTAATAACCATGACTTACCTCTTCTTGAATCCATATTGATCAAACGACTTGTTCCGTCGTTAAATACCCAAGCTCGTTTGCGACAACGTCGTCATAACTCAAAAGTAGCTATTTTTCAGGAGAGTTATTGTATTCCAATTAAAACACTCCTACTATTGTGAATAGTCCCAAAAGACCATAGGTGGAACATTTTTTGAAACATCAAATAGGCCTCTAAAGTTTATAGAAGTTGAAATGATTCTATCTTCACTAAATCAAACATTATTTAAACTTTTATGTTTGTTTGAAATATGACATTCTTCATAAAAAATTAGTAAACCTCTCATGTACTATTTTGTTTTGTGCCATTATTGAAAGGAAAATAACTACCAATATGTTACTTAATTATGTATTATTCATTGCTTATGACTGACAGGAATGACGATAATACATTAATTTCCTCTTTTGAAAATAATAGATACTTCCTAATAAATGAAAAATAAACTGTGAAAAAAAAAATATAATTAAAAAACATCCTCATGAAAATAATAAATTCTTCGTAATAAACGAAAGATATAGACTGTAACAAGAAAAATATTATAAAAAAACATCCTTATGAACATAATAGATTCTTCCTAATTAATGAAAGATAGACTGTAACACATACACACACACACACACACACACACACACACACACACAAAAGAAAGAAATATTATAAAAAAACATCCATTCATCATTTCTTTCAAATATACCTAAGGAATGTGACTACCCCGAAATTTTCAAATAAATGAAAGATGGACTGTAATACAAATATCATATATATAGAATAAACATCCATTTATCATTCCTTTCAAAAATATGTATCTAAGGAATTAGCATACAACAAAACTTAATTATCCCAATTGGCATACTGAATTATTTTAAGTCATTCATTAAGATTGATTTCATTTACAGTTCTTCATAAAATTTATGATGGCATTGTGGAATCAGACTTTTATTATAAAGGTCCGTGAAGTCTTTTTTCTTGTTAGCAGGCAATGTAAGTTGGCTGGAGTAATATGGCAATAATTCATTAATGGAGGTGGCTTTATTTGAGTTTGTCAAAATTTTAAATTCCTTATAGTCTGAACCGTAGGAATGTTTAAAAAAAACTGACAGTGATGACTGTTTTTCAAATTTCATTACTTTGACATCAGAGAGTTGAAGAGTCTTGCAATTGATAGGTCCCATTTTAGTAGCTAGAGACTTGATGTTCAAAAACTCTTTGCAACAAAGTTCTTTTACCACAAAAGGCTGTCCTTTTTTTTCTAGCAGTTCGAATTGCCGTTACATAAGTTTCCGGCACATAAATGGGTCCACTTTTCAAAACTCTCTTAACTTCCCTTTCAATTAGGGAATGGGCAGAGTCACCCTCGTTTTCGGTATGCCCTTTCATTAGAAACTTGTGTGTTATTGAAGTTATATTTGGTAAGTTGTTTACTGCATAAAGGTAAAGTGCAATCATGAACTTATTTTTCTGTTGGCCAGAACAGTTATCTGAGTAAAAAATTATGTCCGTTTCTCCTGCTTCACACAAGGTTTTAATGTAATTGAAAACACAGGTCCCAATTTCGTTAACCCCACGTTGACCATTAGTTTCGTTCCAGACATAGCAATTACACGAGTTTGTTTTAACATTGTAAATTGTAAAATTTAAAACATTCAGCTTTGACTTGTAATAAAAAACTGAAATATCCCCTTTTGATATCTGCATTACAGCCTGTAGCTCGTAAACAGCAACAACTGCATCACTCTCAGTTACATCTTTAGGTTTTTCCTTTCGTGACATTTCTTTTTCTTTGTGGTGATTTTCATAGCTTCCTTGAAGGCGCTCTTTCTCTTCATACTCCGCATTATGATAAGATGAACAAACATAGCATTGATCCTTTTTCGGAACAAAAAATGAAATATTATACTCCGTTGTGAAAATGCGATAAAACAGTGTAATTGACATAGGGTACCTTCTGTTGTTTTGACTTCTCAACATAACAACATAATCACGATGAATTTCTGCAATTGTTCTAGAACCGCATATGAATATCCTACTTGATGTAGCCATCATATAGTGACTCTCTATCTGAGAGATAGACTCAATATGTGCCTTGACGCCCTTCCTAATTTCAGGCTCAACACTTACTTGCCTACCATGTTGGCCTCTCTTATCAGGTTCCATAAGAACATCAGCAACTCTGTTTTGCTTTGCTAAAGCTGGTCTTATTGGCCGGTCATTGATATCAAGTGTGTTCTTGAAAAAAAGTTTGCAAACACGAATTTAATTCTGATCAACCATGTAGTGAAAAGCATTGTTATTATTCCTAGGTTGACGGTTGCCTCCCTCATGAACATACCGGTATTTAGGTGTAACAGTTTTAATGCAGTTTGAAATGAACTGCAACTGTTGAGTAATGTCTCCTAATGCCCAATAGGAGTCAAACTGGTTTTGCCTTTCTTCTTAATTTATCTGTTATGGACATTTAATTCGACATTTATTTCCACATGGTGATTTCATTTTCCTTTCTGGTCTTATTTTATTATTTTTGTTTACATAAGCCTTTCCAGAGTTCCTTAATTTTTTTGCTTCAAGTTTCTTCCATTGACTCTGGTGCTGTTTACGTTTACGTCCCTTTTGCGGACTAACTAGTAAAGGAATTTTATCAACTGCTTCCTTCTCTTCAAGGTTAAAACTCTCTTCTTCCTCTTTGCTTGGGATATAGTCCTTATCATTCACGGAATCATCAGTGTCAATATCTTCAGTTTCTGAGTCACTACTAGAAGACGAGTCACTACTAGAAGACGAGTCACTACTAGAAGACGAGTCACTGCTAGAAGAAGACTTCCTGTTATTTAAACAGAGCTTGCACCCGTAATGCTTGCACTTACTGGTTTAGCGTCAGAAAGAGTAAAATCTGATGGGAGCAGATGATCAGCATTGATTTGAGGGTCAACAGCAAGTTCACATCCTACAAATTGCAAAAAAAATAGGTCCAAATGTGATTTATGTTTTTGTGTTAAAAGCGCTCTATGGGATGTAAGACAGCATGTGTCAAATTTTTGTAGCTTGGGGGGGGGGGGACTATAAATAACTCAAATGGGGGTCGAAAATTTTAATAATGAGAAGCAAAAATTATGAAAATTTTACTTTATTTTGCATTTCTGAAACATCAAATCCCTACTCCTCCTAAAGTTTTGATTTCAAAATAGTTTTCGTCAAAATCGGCCTATCAAAAAAAAAAAAAAAAAAAAAAAAAAAAAAAAAAAAAAAAATAGGCATACCTCCCCCCTTAAAGCAAATTATATAGAAATAGAGTCAAGGTTATGATAGTATTTACTTTTGCTATTTTCCTCAGGGTTTTCTTCACTGTTTTGCTTAGCCTTTAATGCTAATTCTAGCATTATCTTTCCTCTACATGACATGGTACCTATCTAATCTGAAAAAAATATGACATTTATGAATACCGTGTTTTGTTGCAACAATGTCACCAATCTAAATAATACACTACCTTTTTTGAGTTTGTCGCTAGATTTTCAAAAAACAATGACATAATTTCAGTTAAACAAAAAATGTGCTGCTCTAATACGAGGTAATGTATGTAACAATACTGTCATAACTCAAATATAACACCTATTATTCACAAGTTTTTTTTTTTTTTACCAATAATGACACATTTTGAATTACGACGTAAAACATCGAGCCGTATGTTTTTACCAATAATGACACATTTTGAATTACGACGTATAACATAGAGCTGTATGTTCGCAGACAAAACATATTACATCAAAATAACACTTTAGTGCATGAAACATAACTCCTACGTTCAGTACTTACATTTTGTAGCAACATAGTTCTAAAAAAAATGACAATATAAATGAGAGCGTGAGTGTAGTTACCCCAACGATAGTCACAGCACAACTGACATGTAACGTTCTTCACGCAAACAAGTTGGTACATATTATGTTATGTCATTAGGACATTTTGCGCCTCTAGCGGTCAATTTTTTAGCTACAATTATGGCACTTTTGCCAAAAAAATCAGCATGGGAAGATGAATATATCTATATGGATAACTCCAAAATACATTTTTTTGAGTTATGGCGTTGTTGTCGCAACACCTACGATTTATCTACCTTTCATCCAATTATCATTTACCATTCTTTTCCACGTTAAAGGTTGCTCATGAATGTCAGAGGAAAGGGACAGTGGCATTGCCCTAGAAAGACAATGCCTCATATAGACTGCCCATTTATTCATATGATCAGCACCCAAGTACCCTCTGCACCCAAGCTAGGATCAGGGAGGGCCAGCCAATGGCTGTTGATGACTCAGCATATGGACATATATATATATATATATATATATATATATATATATATATATATATATATATATATATATATATATATATATATATATATATGTGTGTGTGTGTATATACATATATATATATATATATATATATATATATATATATATATATATATATATATATATATATATATATATATATATATATATATATATATATATATATATATATATATATATTAATGGACACACACATATTAGCATGTCTATATTATTTAGAAACGAGAACTTATATATATATATATATATATATATATATATATATATATATATATATATATATATATATATATATATATATATATATATATCGTGTACCGACTTTTTGTCCGATGTCACTTCGTCCGACGACAGTTCGTCCACGTCTTTTTGTCCAATGTCTTTTCGTCCAATGGACTTTTGGTCCAACGACATTTGGTCCAATTTTGAACTTTTTCAAGCCATAAAAGAAAAGACATTGGACCAAAAGACGTGGACGAAGTGTCGTCGGACGAAGTGACATCGGACAAAAAGACCACCGACTTTTTGTCCGATGTCACTTCGTCCGACGACAGTTCGTCCACGTCTTTTTGTCCAATGTCTTTTCGTCCAATGGAC
>NC_090727.1:111524774-111527274 GCF_036898095.1 Palaemon carinicauda | reverse complement strand
TTAAATCATTATCGTTGGATTAATGGTCTGATGGAAGGATATTTCAATAATCCACGGAAATGATAGATACAAAATAGATTTACTTTGTAGAAGAAGTATCAAAAGAAAAACGACTGTTGGCCAACAATTTACTTTCCATTCGTTGCTGCCACAAGAAGCTAACATTATGTATATATAGATAGATATATATATAGATCATATATATGTATATATATATACTATATATATATATATATATATATATATATATATATATATATATATATATATATATGTGTGTGTGTGTGTGGTGTGTGTGTGTGGGTGTGTGTGTGTGTGTGTGTAGGTATGTGTTTAAGTTCTCTCTCTCTCTCTCTCTCTCTCTCTCTCTCTCTCTCTCTCTCTCTCTCTCTCTCTCTTTCTTCGTGGCGGTGAATTTCGTGGTTGAAATTACAGTAATGAAGATGAAAACTGCAGAAGGGAAATAAGGTGTCGGGGGGATATGGTGTGTCTCGGATGTGTGATGAAGATAAAATAGAGGCAACGAAAACTCGATAAAAGTTAAGGGGGAAAAAGAATAGTGGGTTTCTAACTGTCGAAAAAGGCGGAGCGGGAAGTAAAGGCCAGTATTGGAATGATTTGAATTCGGAAATCTTACCTCTCAAGGTCGTCTCCTCGGAATAACGCAGTATTCATTCTGTAGAAATTGCCAAAGGGAACATTTCATCAGATAATATTCGACTTAGCCTGATGTTTGTTTATTGTTTTGTCAATATAATATGATGTAGAGTTTATTCATGCTCGTATGATCACAGGCTAATGAGAAATTCATACTTCATCCCAATAGTCCAAGAGCCAGGGTAGGATTTATTCACCTGAGCATTGCAAAAGGATGGAGGATATATTGTATTCCTTCATGATCCGACCACATTTCATTGACCATAACTCCTCTTCTAATCAATCTAGGCAAGTAAAGTTTTGCTTTCAAAATGTCCCGCCCCCTCAAAAGTTTGTAATTTTTTTTTTCGTTACATATTTGTAAAACTTTTTATGGAACTTGTACTTGACCTAAAAGGATTGTCGCTTCCTGTAGAAGTTTAACGTGAATTTAATCCAAAAACAATTTTTCATGGAAAAAATTAACATGTATATAAGCATTTCCTCTTTTAATAAAAATTTATTATGTACCATAAGAAGGTTTCGATGAATGGTAGTGGGAAAGAGATTAAATTCTCGATACAGTCATGGTAACGAGGTAGTGAAATCTCGACTGTGGCCATTAGCACACTGTATGGTATTTCAATACAGAATACTAAGATGCCAAGAAGTCTGCTGGTTTTGATATGGCTGTCTATTTATAAAGATTCATTAAGAATTTTCAGAAATCTAAAATCATAAAATATTCCTCCAATCCTTAATGAGAGTAATTAGCCTGGTCGAATTTGGTTTACCTTCTGTCCTCACCGTCTCATTTGCATTTATAGTTTTTATAATACTCGTTTTGTTCTCTTGTACTGTACCTCATTCTACTATTCAAAAGGAAAGGGGCAACTATATATATATATATATATATATATATATATATATATATATATATATATATATATATATATATATATATATATATATATATATATATGTATACACATTTATGTATCTATGTATATATACATATATGTATGTATGTATGTATATATATATATATATATATATATAGTATATATATATATATATATATATATATATATATATATATATATATATATATATATGTTATATATATATATGTATATATATATGTGTGTGTGTGTGTGTGTGTGTATGTGTGTATAAATATATACTGTATATATACACCTACATATATATATACACACCCATACATATATATCCATCCCTTTATAATTGAGGATACCTTAACACGGTGAAAGGGTTTGGGTCTCGCCATGGTCAACAAAGCTTTATTAGTTAGGACGCCTATACTAGGTTGGTTTGCTTTGAGCGATCAGACAAAAGTCTCCCACCATCACCAATCTGCAGTGGCCAGCGTGGTTATGGAAACTGGACAAAACCCAGATATGAATAAAGACATGCCTGAGGCCTTGGTCCTGCATTGGACTAGAAACAGCTGCATTTGTTGGGGGTGGTGTTGTATCTTGGTAAATGTCCCAAAGGCTGTGGTCTCGGTATCTTCCATTCAATCAAACCTGGAAGTCCTTCCGACATCATTGAAATTGGGGGGTCGTTTGCAGAATCCACAACTGACTGTATCATATTTGAATGAATGAATATAGAGCAAAGTCCAGAGGTATATCACTGGAGGTCAGTGTACTGGACCAGCAAGATATAAAGATTAGACTCCAGAGATATAGGTTACAGTTGCACTCTGCCAGATGCAAGTTGTTGGATTTATCTGGGTTTAGAAGATAGAAAGGATGCCCTAAGGGATCCACAGCATCATGTTTATCTAGTTACTTTCATTTCTGGGTGAAAAATAATTTCTGTTGAAAGTGGCTTAATAATA
>NC_090727.1:111499774-111512274 GCF_036898095.1 Palaemon carinicauda | reverse complement strand
TTATTATTAATTCGACGATGAAAATGATTAAGTAGTTCAATGATAACGTTAATATATCAAAAATCATAATTGCAACAAATACTTTTGAGATATATTGTTATTATGACTGTATTTCATCTCTTATTCCAGGGATGTTAAACATTTTTAGAATAATTTTACCAATTTAAATTATAGAAATAATTTTAATAATATTCCCACGTTCCATACAATTGAGAATCGAATTCAATTGCAACTAAATTACAGAAGCAAAACTAAATTGTGTTGGAGGATAATGAAAAAAAATGGCTTCTTGAAAACCTTTTAAAGATAGAAAATAAGACGATGCCATTGTGAGAGTAATCGTGTGACGGATATCTAGCGAATGCTTAAGAGGAAAATGGTTTCTGGAAATTCCCCTCGTCCAAAGACTTCCTTCCTCTCACTTATTCCCTCTGCTCCTCCCCCCTTCCCTCTCCCCTCTTTTGGACGTTGTTGGGATGAATGCAATAATTCTTTGGCTGTCCCTTTCTTGATAGGGATTTCCGGGTTTTGTATGATCTCTTTTTCCTTGACGTTATTTTTTATATGTATATGTGTGTGTACATTTATTTATATATATTTATATTCAAATATATATATATATATATATATATATATATATATATATATATATATATATATATATATATGCATATATATGTATATATATATATATATATATTTATATATATATATATATATATATATATATATATATATATATATATATATATATATATATATATATATATATATAGTAAGACATTTGATCTATTCCTGCATATTGGGGGGATTTTTATTAGAGGATGGTATATTTCATGATATAAAAAATTGAAATCATGTTCGCCATGCACAAACACATACACACACATAAATTTATATATGTATATATATATATATATATATATATATATATATATATATATATATATATATATATATATATATGTACAGTATATATATCTATCTATCTATGTGTATATATATACTATATATATACACATGATGTTGATGGACAGAGATTGGTGGAAGACGATTTGCTGTCTGATGAGTTTCTTCCTTGATTAAACATCAAAGGATCGCTCCTGTTTGACATGATGCTGATCCGATTGCCAGAGTTCCTACACAACGACCACTTATAGTCTATTTTTTATAGCGGTGCATATTTGCACAGACTCACAGGGGTGCCCTTTTTGCTCGGAAAGGTTCCTGATACCTGGGTCGTTAGTATTTTTGTCCGAACACCTTCATTGTTCTCGAATCATTACTAAGTAATGTGAATCGAAACTTATTTATTAACCTATATTTCTCCATCAGATATATGTTTTGTTAATAAACAATGAATAAATATATTATAAACTATCGTCTTGGTAAGTCTAAACTTAATGACACAATCCGCCGAAGTCAACGACAACGGCTTATTTTCGGATGCACGCTTTTTAATTTTGTAATTTTTCAAATATTTTTAACACAAATTGGGATAAATTACACTCAGCATAAGTTAAAACATGTTATTATAAACTTTCTTTGAATACCAGAATTTACCCAAAACATGGAATTAATAAAACTTGATATTTGTGAAAACTTATGGGGAGGTAAAAGAACCTCTAGCGGCCTGGCGGGAAAACAATCCCTTCTGACTGTCGTAGACCCAGTTTTTTTTCTTTCCTAATATAGTTCGGCCTATTCCTTTTAGTTTAAATAGCCTTGCTTAGTATTTTCCCCACATTCTTGTTCCTCACCTAATATCTATCTATTTTCCCCGATATCTCTTCTTTCCACATATGGGATATCCGCACTACGATTCCTTATTTCTTATCCTCTGCCTCTGTCGCAAGTGATGGCTTGAAGGGAAACGCGTGCTGGTCTCATTACAATAGTGTAGAGGCGGGAATGAAAAAAAAATACCTATGCTTAATTTCAGGTTTACAGAATAGGTTATACTTGCTACACAAAATAAAATTTACGTTGTTATTATTATTTACATACTTACTGACGTAAGGTACAAAACATAAGGAATCGTAGTGCGGATATCACATAGGCCTATATGAAAGAAGGGATATCGGGATATCGGGGAAAATAGATAGATATTAGGTGAGGAACAGGAATGTGGGAAAATACTAAGCAAAACAATACGAAGAGAGACAATGCAAGACTATTTAAACAGAAAGGAATAGGCCGAACTTTATTACGAAAAATAAAAAGGCTGTTCTTTTACCTCCCCATAGTTTTCACAAATATCGGGTTTTATTAATTCCATGTTTTGGGTAAATTCTGGTATTCAAAGAAAGTTTATAATAACATGTTTAACCTATGCTGAGTGTAATTCATCCCAATTTGCATTAAAATATGTGAAAAATTACAAAATTACAAAGCGTGCATCCGAAAACAAGCTGCTGTCGTTGACTTCGGCACATTGTGTTATTGAATTTAGACTTACCAAGACCATTCTTTATAATACATTTATTCTTTCTCATTGCTTATTGACAAAACATATATCTGATGGAGAAATATAGGTTAATAAATAAGTTTCGATTTACATTACTTGGTAATTATTCGAGAACAATGAAGGTGTCCGGACAAAAATACTAACGACCCAGGTATCAGGAACCTTTCCCGAGCAAAAGGGGCACCTAATACGCTTAATTTTGACTTTTTTGCGATTCTTAAGGAGTATAATTTGATCACTTGTATTTTATCCTTAGCTGTATATTCATCACATGTCCTGAAACATGATTTCCTAATATCAACGGAGTTTGATCCAAATTTCTATCATTTCAGAGAGAAATCGCTCATTACTTTCAATACATCTTTAAATCCTGCCTTTGATATTTTTGTCTCTATTTAAGTGAGAATCAGATCATATTTCAGTTATTTATAATCTTATAAGGAAACCAAATACATGAAGTGATATTAATGTTAATGTAGCGAAAGTTAATTAGAAGCGTTATTTCTATAAACATAGGGAGAAATTAGTTTTTTTTCTATATATTTCCTGTTGTTTTTTTATATGAAGTTTTCAAATTACTTGTCTCTTCTTAAGGAAACAATGTCAACGGTTCTTGCTAAACTTATTGAAGAAAATAACATTTTATACTTTCATTAATTTGCAGTGATACTTTTGATATTAGAAATGAAAACAGATCTTTCTATGCCGTGAGTATTCTTCTAGTTATATATCATAATAATAGTTTTTACCATCTAAAATGAATATATGATTACACCCATCCTTTTTTTTGTGATACTTTCCAAAAATAGATTTTATAACGGAATTTAATGGTAATTTGAAGCTTTTTACACCGGTTTTATCTTTTTTTATGATTAACAATGATTATATATCTATGAAATTAACCACCCCATGATATTTTTGAAATAATTCTGAAACATTTCTCTTGAATTATTCAGGGGATTTGGGACATTATGATGACTATAGTCTTCATTCATTTACTGCTATTGTATTTCCCCTTTAGATCGTGGAATTCTCTTCATGGTTTGCCCCCATTACTTCTCTGATTGATTTCCCCTGAAGTATTAACTGCATAAATTTCAGACACCCACGAAATTATTACACGATTTTTTCTCAAGTATTATGATTGATTTGTCTATTTCTATTACGATTTAGGTTAGATTTTCTGTTGCCTAAAGCATCAATATTTTGGGGGGGGTTCGGAATTTTTATACAAGGAAAGAGAAATAGACATGTACAGACGCATATTGTAACGGATGATTATTGTTTATTAGCTTTTTTATCATACAATTTATGAATGTGTTTATATTTAATATATATTATGATTTGCATGGCCGATAAAGTCATTCAATTTATCATGCAAAACGAATGTTTTATCGGTGACGGGTCCAGTAAAGAGAGGCAATAATACTCACTTCCCCTTTCAAGTTGTTAAAATATTTGGTATATATTATTATACAAGTCTTTTATATTTTTACAAAGGGGGAAAGGAATGGCTCGCCTGAGGTATTCCCATCAGCTTCTGGCTTCTTTTTTTCTTGAAAGCTGCGAGTGATAACAGGAAGATTATGGATGTTTTTTTTTATTATTTTTGGTAAACGAAAGATAATATACTTTTTTTTAACCAAGGAGAGATAATGACAGGTAAACTGAAGATAGCTCTAAATAGAAAAACCGAAAGCAAGAACAGAATATTGAAACTTATTCAAAAGAAAGAAACGATTACTGAACGGCTTAATCCGTGGGATTACTAATTACAACAGTGATTGAAATAGCTTTTTTTAGGAGAGAAAGAGAGAGAGAGAGAGAGGAGAGAGAGAGAGAGAGGAGAGAGAGAGAGAGGAGAGAGGAGAGAGAGAGAGAGAAAAGCCAACCAGCCTTCACATTGCACCAAAGGGGAAATGGTGAGAGAAATGACTAGTTTTGCTCTGAAATTCGACAAAATTCTGTCGTTATTGTTAATAAAAGGTATTTGAAAAACCCTTGCAATAAATGTTTCGAAACGTTTATGTGAGATATAACAACTCCCCGCGCCAGCGAGAGCGGGGGGGAGCAACTCCCCGCGCCAGCCAGAGCGGGAGGGAACAACTCCCCGCGCCAGCAAGAGCGGTGAGCCCCTCCCCGTGCCAGCGAGAGCGGGGGGAGCCCCACCCCTCTCCACCGAGAGCGGGGGGGAGCCCCTCCCCGCACCAGCGAGAGCGGGGGGGGGGGAACCCCTCCCCGCGCCGGCGAGAGCAGGGGGGGAGCCCCTCCCTGCGCCAGCGAGAGCGGGGTGGGGAGCCCCTCCCCGTGCCAGCGAGAGCGGGGGGAGCCCCTCCCCGCGCCAGCGAGAGCGGGGGGGGGGGAGCCCCACCCCGCGCCAGCGAGAGCGGGGGGGGGGGGGAGCCCCTCCCCGCGCCAGCGAGAGCGGGGGAGCCCTCTCCCCCTCCAGTGGGAAGGGGAGAGCTCCGCTGGCCCAACACTGAAGAGTTCCTGTATCAGGCTTATTTTTAATTAAATACTCATGAAGCCTTTTTGAAATCAGAAAGTCTTCAGGATATGAAATAGTTCGTGGCGGAGCCATGTCGGCTTCAAATTTTTCTTTGTCTCCGAGCAGGAATGCTAGGAAAGGATAAATACATCGTGAAGAAGGGAGCAGTGACAAGTGGAACCTGAAAGGTAGTCTGGAAAAGCAAAACAAGAAGAATGTTGAAGACTGAAAGTTGATTTATTTGAAAGGATTCCAACAGAAAATACAGGAAGAAGAGGGAGACAGAAATGAGAACGGGAGAGAAGATTGGGAGAATCCGAAAAGAACTAATGATAAGTCGTTGATCAGTTTATAGAATTTAAAATAAGAAATAAAGTCCATTATATTGATTTACCAAAAATGAAGATTTTGCAGAATAAGGTGGAAACTATGCAAAAGTAGCGAGTATGGATGGATAAGAAAAAGATCCGAGTTTCTTCATTCTGACTTAAGAAGAAAAAAAAGGCCGAAGTCTTCATAAGAGAATGCAATGTCTAGAGCAGTAGAGGTATTCTCAAAAAATCTTCAGAGAAGAATTGCGTGTTTAGGACGCATACATTCTCTCTCTCTCTCTCTCTCTCTCTCTCTCTCTCTCTCTCTCTCTCTCTCTCTCTCTCTCTCTCTCTCTCTCTCTCTCTTCTAATAGAACTCCTTAAAATGAGGAAAATCAACGAAAGAAAGTGGGAAATCTTTCAAGATTACAAATTCGTTTCAGCTTAAGAATCATCTTTTCCGCTGAAGAAATTTGGAAGATTTCACATATTCAACACGAATCGAGGAGCAGTGTTTGGGATTGCTATAGTCTTCAATTATTTTCGTAATTGTCTTCACCAATATATAGAAAATTTTAAATGAAGATGGATGCAACTAGTAGAGAATTAACTTGCAAAAGAGCGTGAAGATTTGTCTACTATTCCTTAGTAGCTCTCGCTCGTGGGATGTGTGCTGTCAGCACACATCTCACGGTTCATTGTAGGCATTACCTAAGGGTCTTAGCTGCGTCTCTTTGGCTCTAACTGCAACTTCATCTGGAATGAAAATCTAACAAATGCAAGTCTTCCAACACACACACACACACACACACACACACACACACACACACACACACACACATATATATATATATATATATATATATATATATATATATATATATATATATATATATATGTGTGTGTGTGTGTGTGTGTGTGTGTGTGTGTGTACACATACAAAACCTTGCTTAGTCTCCGGTTTATTCTACCAGCTTTTAATAGCAGTCTGTCAGATGCAGTTCAATCCTTGAAGCGTTTTAGCTTACGCCGAAGCTTTTAGGCAAAAATGTTCAAGTGAGGTAAATCCAGTTTTTTTCCAGGACAAATTTCAAAGTCCTCCACACTATACTTTATTTTTTTTTTCTTTGTTCTACCTTCCCTATAGTTATAGATTCCAACATATTAAAGACATCCATAAGTTGTATATTATTATTTCCTATGAAAGGTTTCTAGTAATTGAATCGATGTCTCAAAACGAGTAAAATTGAAGACAAGGTGTTATCTGTGAAAGCAGAGAGAAACTAGTTTTAAGCCGTCGGTAAAAGAAGGTGCCAGGCTGTTAGAGAGAGAGAGAGAGAGAGAGAGAGAGAGAGAGAGAGAGAGAGAGAGAGAGAGATTGATTCCCAGAAAAGATAAATGGTTGTTCAATTGGCAGTAAATTATTTTTTCTACCATTTATTGCATTCACAGATTCTAGGAAGAGAAGTGTTTGCATTTGTGGAAGACTTTTATTTTTCCTTGTTTGCGTTCCTCACTGGGATATTTTCCTTGTTGGAGACCCTGGGCTTATAGCATCCTGCTTTTCCAACTAGGGTTGTAGCTTAGATAATAATAATAATAATAATAATAATAATAATAATAATAATAATAATAATAATAAATAGTTTTTTTTGTAAACATTGTTTATATTGGTCTGAAATGCGGTAATAGGAAGCTGGGTTTTTTTTTATCCAAGAAATATTATGATTTAGTTTTACCTTGCCAGGAATGAAGCCGTTTGGGAAGAAAATACAGGGTTGAGTCTTAGTCTAAGGGTGAGGAAAGGATACCCAGTCTAGGGGGCCGGGGTAGTTCCTCCCCCGATCAGTAAGTAGGAAGAGATACTGCTCCTAGGTTAGGATAGGTCAGGCTGGGAACCTTAGAATAGGTGGTGGTCTTGTGTGTGTTTCGCTTTTAAAATTTGGTATTTTAGTCACAACTTTTGGAATTTTCAAACATCTAGTTTTAAAGATATTGGTATACTCTGAGTATCTGCAGCAGTATAGTTCAAAGTACCTGTAAATGCACCAGCAACAATTCTTATTTACTTATTGATAAATATTGTTCTATAATGAATATTTAACAACATGAATAATTACTGGACCCGGTCCATCCTAACCAATTACAGAAGCTCTGAGCTAGATATTTTTGAACTACGTAAAAGAACATTTATTGGAAATTAACCTGAAAAAATTAAATAAGAAAGTTTTAGAAAAAAAACAAAAGAAACTCAGTGAAAGCTGTTGAACGTCACTATGCAGAAAAAGGAATGAGCATGAAACTGAAGAGAAAAGCAGAAAGTCTTTTAGGACTCCCATTAACCTCACCATTACCTCAGAATTGATGGTCGTTCTTGGAAGGAGAGTTATCAGTGTGAGAGTGGATAATGGGGAGGATGAATTGTGTATATTACTCTACACCATTCCAAGGGTTTAGATACGATTGCACATCGGGGAAGAAGGAAATTATAATAGATCACATTTTATCACAAATGATTTATAAATCCTACACAGTTTATTCCATGTACAATCCTCCCCATGCACTTTTGAGATAAGAAGAAAGTATTTCTTGCGTCATCATCATCATCATCATCATGTGTAAGTAATGTCAAATAGGAAGCTAAGATGATGCAACGGTAGTTTTGATGTGTGATCCATAATGTCAAGTGAATATTTTCGTTACCACAAAAGAGAATATTCTCACGGTTCATGTAACTTCACGTTTGTTTTAACTAAGCTTACAGGTAATTCGAATGGACAATTTATCCATAACCATTATGGAAAACAAAGAAATCGAAAGTTTTTTTTTTATAGATTTAAACAATTGCTGAGTTTTTGCAAAGAAATATTTTGAGAGAGATTTTGATAAATTTTAGGCTATTATTACAACTCGTCCACTACACCTCTCTCTCTCTCTCTCTCTCTCCTCTCTCTCTCTCTCATCTCTCTCTCTCTCTCTCTCTCTCTCTCTCTCTAGTAATTGTAAATAGAGTTGTATTTTCCCAGCCTATATTCTCCCATCCTATATCTTTTCTATGCTCTTACACACGAGCCTTTTATACACCTTATTCAGTAAGGTAGTTCTGGTTCATAAGAAGAATTTATATTTTAATTGATAATAATCGATTTTAGAGTAATAGGTTTGTTGCATTTTAGAGAAGTAGTTATCCCTGTTGTTGGAGGAACTAAGCTTCCTATTCTATCTTTCATGTAAACTTTAATGAGTTCTTATTGCATAACTTATTGTTGTTATGGGAGATCTTGAAAATCAATGATACAGTTTAGTCTGTAGGTCCATAACTCATTAACATTACCTTCAGCTTTAGCGTCATAAGTTCCTTGTGCTCTCCAAGTAGCGCGTTGAAGTTTTTCTAGTTTTGTCAGTTTTTCATCTAGCATTTTTCTTAATTACTGAACTCAAATTGAAAATATGTATTTATGGTCCTGGAGTTCTAAAATGTTCAAAACGGGTTTTGTTGGGTAACTTTTTAAATGGACTTTTGAAGCTCCATTCCTAATTTCACTTTTTTTATGTTGTTGCTAACTATTGGAAAGTGTTGATCAAATTAACAATATTACTTACTTAATCCAATCTTCTGTTGCAGGTATGTGAAAGGGAATTTGAATCAGCGGCGGTACTTCGATTGAAGGGGAAAGGTAATAGCATCAGCCGAGTGTCGCTTTTATTCATGTTACCTGTTTGATGCAGATTTTTTATTACTCGCTCACATCGTTACTAAGAGGATGGGACAGTTTGCATGTTTCATAGAGAACATTTTGTTCTCTCTCTCTCTTTCTCTCTCTCTCTCTCTCTCTCTCTCTCTCTCTCTCTCTCTCTCTCAACATTTACGCTCTAACATCAAACTCTTTCCTTTAACTTTGAAACAATGTTTCATGCAAAACATTTGCTTCTCTCTCTCTCTCTCTCTCTCTCTCTCTCTCTCTCTCTCTGACAACAATTGCCCTGTGACTTCCCAACTCTTGTTTGTAACTTTGAAATGAAGTTCTCGTTTCGGAGCTCGAAATAGTAAACACTCCAGCAGACGCTGGAAAGGAAAAACTGTTACATTGCTTCAACATCCATCAGACTTACTTACTTTTTTTTTTTTTAAGGAAAGAAAATAGTTTTTCGCTTGATTTAAGCTTTAGACAACTGTCTGTCGTCGGTCATTCATCTCTGCTATCGCTAAGGAATTTGTGGCTTTTAGTTCTAATATTCTCTTGTTTCAGATACTGCAACATTTTCTTGTTTTCAGTAAATAAACCTGTTTACATTTTATTTTCAATCGCTTATGAGAGAAACATCTTCTTTATTTAAGTAAATAGGGAAAGATGACCTGAAAACAAAACTAGGTATATGCGATTAGTCTTACTAATATTGGTAATGTTTTATTTTTTGTCGCACTCATACCAAATACTGTCATTTAGAAAATATAAACAAATAGTTCTCTTTATAAAGCGGAGATGATACTATTCATTATCATTCAGGTATCAATAACCAATTGATTCTGACATTTGTTTCCGTCGGCACACCATTAGGAAGTTAATCGCACGCGTAAGAAGACTCATTGCTGTTTTAACGTCTCGTTTCTTAATTAAGACACCGGGAACTCATTTCCAGATTCGCATTCTCTCTCTCCGTGTCGTTCATTGCCTATTAAGACTCGTCATTTTGCATTACAATTATTCCGTCTCCTAAATGTCAAGAGTTCATCGGGGGAAGAAGAATGTTACCTCAGCCTCGTTTCTTTGCAAGGACTAATAATGGAACCGTTCCTAAGAATATGGACTTGCTTGTAAGAAAATGAATACTTTAAAAAGGGGAATCTCCTTTCACATTGAGTAATTATTGTACAGATCACAGGTTTATACAAATGCAAGACTGAATGATATACTCTCTCTTTCTCTCTCTCTCTCTCTCTCTCTCTCTCTCTCTCTCTCTCTCTCTCTCTCTCTCTGATGCAACGTTTGGTAATATCAGTTAATCACCGCTTGAATTAATTTACTGAGTTGACGGTAATTCTTGTTTTTTATTTAATGCTATGGATGTAAGCTAGCATAATTTATTTCAACTCACATAGCAAATGGTAACACAAGAAGCTATGTTGTTTTATTGCTTATGTCCTTCTCTTGGGATGAGCTTTGAAACGTTTGTCATTTTCATTCATATATACGGTCCTTTTTACACACATATTAAGAGAAAAAGCATTACATCTTTGTTGAAATTAAGAGTGAACAATTAGCAAATTTTTTTATATCTATAGTAAGAGAGAGAGAGAGAGAGAGAGAGAGAGAGAGAGAGAGAGAGAGAGAGAGAGAGAGAGAGAGAGAGAGTATGGGAATAGGGAAGAGAACTATCTTTACATAATGCCCTGTAGAAGAGTAGTGTTGTCAATACACTATACGTGGTGCATTGTAGGTATCACTTGGGGGTCTTTGCTGCTTTTACTTTACAACTTTCTTTTTATTTCCATCTTCCCAATTGCTGTCCAACTCTTCTAACTTTTATTTCACAGTGTAACTGCCGTTTGTCCACTTTACACCGAAATGGATATGTAATTTTTGTGTCCATATATTGTAGGTTCGAGTCAAAAAGAACTTTTCCTTAATGAGGACAGGAGTCCAAACAGAATATGAAAGTTTGCTTTTTCTCCTTGCTATGTAACAATGTAACTTTGTCCAGGAGTTACATTAGGCTGCATGTGGTTGACATTCAAGTATTTCTTATAGTGATTTTTCTAGCTTCCGGCTGGACGAAATAAAATCAAGCCATCAGTTGTAGCGAAAAAATGCCTTTGGTATCAGGAATGTCGTAAACTACTCTAACCCCCCCCCCTCTCTCTCTCTCTCTCTCTCTCTCCTCTCTCTCTCTCTCTCTCTCTCTCTCTCTCTCTCTTTCTTCTTATAATCATATTCTTTGGCCATTTGTAGGTTGTTCCATTTTACCTACTTTTTTAAGGATTCTCTCATTCATACCTTCGTCTATTTAATTCATCTTTTTACCCTATATCGCATTATATATATATATATACTATATATATATATATATATATATATATATATATATATATATATATACAGTATATATATGTGTGTGTGTCTGTGTGTGTTTGAAATGTATTTATTTATGTATATAACGAAACACTTGATGTTGCTCTTTTTCAAATAATGAAGATTTTATGCAGCATTTTATTCACTAAAAATACCCCCCCTCCCCATTCACGTTGAAGACTATGACAATTCGAGATAGTATTTTGTTCCCTATCTCAAAAGTAATTTGATTATTGAAGATTTGTCAACTATAATTGGATTTCCCCGAAGGTCGTCAGTGTTCCGGCCAGTGTAATAATAGACTCCTTGTAATTAAGTTTCTTTTCTGACGCTTCTTTTAACTAAATCCAAATGGCTAACTGTTGACGAACACAACTATATCACCACTTACACTTATTGAGCTAACTACCTTTTACACAGCCAGATCATCCTGCACAATACCATCCTGTTTGTAATACTAGGCAGGCAGTTAATTTTCATAGCCAGGCCTTCTCCATCATGAGGCTCAATACTACACAGTATTCTAGAAATTGGTCTGCAATGTCTTCGCAATTGAATGGAAACAAAGTTGGTTCCTTCGCGTTGACATTCATTATAACATTTATGTAAATTTGTGTGAGGTATACACGCTAATTTATCCTGTTTATTAATTGATTGTTATCGATCAAGGAATAGTGACAAACCATGAAATTGCCGAATTGATTTGCCAGAAATGATACAAACTTTTATTGAGTACTAGTTGGACGCGACCCGTCAGAAATGAAGGCTAAATATTTAGACAGATCTCTCTCTCTCTCTCTCTCTCTCTCTCTCTCTCTCTCTCTCTCTCTCTCTCTCTCTCTCGTTCTGGCAGCATATTCTCTTCCTTAATTTGTAAAAACTGAACATCTGTGGAATCACCTTCTTTGAGAAGGCTCAGAAGTGTCTTGGGATCTTCGTAGTCGTCCCGAATTCTATTTACATCTCTGCGTGCATTTTTATCCCTTGATGTCTCTGCAGTATTGATATTTAAAGGTTGAAGGTGTCTGGTTTCAGTTCCAGTTTCATCAGATAAGGTGATCACCAGAACGTCAGTTGGGCAAGCCCCCACCCCCCTTGGTGCTCAACCACGGCAGTGGCCTCCCCAGTAAACAGCTTTAACTCACGGTACCCGGCCGGGATCG
>NC_090727.1:111495626-111499274 GCF_036898095.1 Palaemon carinicauda | reverse complement strand
AAGTGTGAATTTATGCAAACGGTTTCTAAATGGTGAATCTTTTTTTTCGAATCTTGACCGTCAATAATAGTAATAATAATAATAATAATAATAATAATAATAATAATAATAATAATAATAATAATAATAATAATAATAATAATAATAATAATAATCCTTGAATTATCACTTGAGAGAGTTTGGGGAAATAGTTTTACGGCCCACCACTTGGTGTTTGGCAAAGAACAATGGCAAGGGCATAATTTTCCTTGCTTGCATCCATTAGAGAGAGAGAGAGAGGAGAGAGAGAGAGAGAGAGAGAGAGGAGAGAGAGAGAGAGACCCTATATCAGGGGTTTTATCATTTGATCATATTAAAAGATTGATTAGGTTGCCTAGCGTCGCAACTACAAAGGTCATTGACACTAGGCAGCGTCATAACTGCCAGGGTCACTGACGCCTCAAGGTAGAATGAAACGCAGTAAAGAAAAGAGTATTTAATCATCATATCATATCCCTGAAGACAGAGAGGAATTTGGAACGTTCAAGTCAGAATAATTTTTCCAACTGAAAATTTCGGATATAATTATTTAAATTGCTATGAAATTAGACATCATTGAATTTTTATACGCTAAATTTTGGAACTAAAATTACTTTTAAAATAAAAACAACGAAAATATTTCTCGAAATATTTCCCAATTGTAATTTTAATGAATATTTAATTGTATCAAGTTTAAAGTCTGTTTTTCTTAATATTCCTCTAATTCCGCCTCAAGTCTCCGTACGAGTTCTTCAAGATTTCCTTTGGAACTCCGGAAGAAATTTCCTCGGAAGTGATTGATACAAGACTTCCTTCAACACTTTGAACATTTAATTTCGTACAGTAGATTTTAATTTATAGAAGCAAATATTGATAGATATAGCCAGTATTATTTTTATCAAAAAGTAAAACTTGTTTTGTTATTAAAACTATTAATAAATATAATATTGATGTCTACTGAATCAAAATATTGTATAACTTTCTCCTTATTATTCGGTTGAAATGTTTTTTTCTTATAAGTTCTAGAAAGTCTTCTCACTCTTCAGGTTATTCTTTCCCATCCCAAGTACCTGCCTTCGGGCTATAAACTGGATTGTATCCAGGGGGTACTTATCCTTTCCCCATATTCCCCACTTCCCTATCCTTATCCGTACCGTACTCTTCAGGGATATGAGAGAATAATTAAAAATAATATTTTCGGTCTCTGTCTGTACATCGCTTTCTTGCTGTTCCATCATCATCATCATCAAATTTTACTTCACAAATTGTTGAGGTTATTTCTTTACGATCTGTTCTATTTATTTATTAGAAATATACTAAGATATATATGTTGTATGTATATGTATATATACATATATATATATATATATATATATATATATATATAAAATCAATTGAAATTTGTTGCCATATATAAATATATGTATATATATATATATATATATATATATATATATATATATATATATATATAAAATCAATTGAAATTTGTTGCCATATATAAATATATATATATATATATATATATATATATATATATATATATATATATATATATATATATATATATGTATATATATATATATATATATATATGAAAAAAAAAATATATATATGCATATATATATATATATATATATATAAATTGTAATTTTCAAGAAAAGAATGAGGGGCCATTCTACATTAACATCAAAATTAAAGCAACAGTCTTATGAAATAAATATTCTTCTGGACATCCTAGGTAAAATATAAGGATCCATATTATTCTTTTTCTCGTCCAATTGAAATCTACGTCCAACACGTTTTCTTTCCTAAACACGAAACATTAAAAACTTCATTCTCTCTTATTAGCTGTTTTAATTGCTTGAATATACTGAATTGAAAGAACTTAGGGGAACTATCCCACAAAAGAAAGCATAAAATTTGTTGGACGACAAAGAAAAAAGAAAAAAAAAATATTTTTCCTAAGGGCCATTACCTTAAAAGGGAAACACACTGTGCTCCCCAAAATCGCCTTCCAAGAAAAGATCCAGGGTCAAAGGCCTTTTGCTCTATACACTCGAATATGAGATTTCACTGTAATCACTTTACCCTTAATATACCAGCTAGTCTCAACTCTAAGACATCTTAAATTCGATATAAATAAGAGTATTATTCAATTATATATTTATATATATTTATATATATAATATATATATATATATATATATATAGATATATAAATATATATATATAATATATAAAATATATATATATATATATATATATATATATATTATATATATATATATATATATATATATATATATATATATATATATATATATATATATATATATATATATATAATCTTAAAAGGAAACTATGTATATATAAGATTAAAGGAAACTCGTAGATATTTATATACTGTTTATGTATATATATATATATATATATATATATATATATATATATATATATATATATATATATATATATATGTACACACACACACATATATATAATATATATATATTTATATATATATATATTTATATATACATATATATATATATATATATATATATATATATGCACATATAATCTTGAAAGAAAACCCGTAGAAAAGGGTTGTTCGTTAAAATCTTACCCCACGTAAGAAGCAGTATTGTCGGATGACAAGAGGCACCAGACACCTTACCTGCAATAAAAGAGAGGATTCATTAGTTAATACATAAAAGCATTATGGTGAATAAGTCAACTCTTGCAAACCGAGAGTAAAAGCAAATCTAAAAGAAAATATATCGTCATAAAGAAAATGATGATAAGCAATTCACCAAATACTGAGAGAGAGAGAGAGAGAGAGGAGAGAGAGAGAGAGAGAGAGAGAGAGAGAGAGAGAGAGAGAGAGAGAGAGCTCATAATATATCCCCTATATAAAAAGAGGAATGAAAACTTGCGAGAACAGAGATGAGAATGTTGAGGTGGAATATAAGAACATCACTACCAGAAAAATAAAAAAAAAAAAAAGTGAAATAAGAAGAATGGCGGCCATGGTGAACCATATAGAGGTGATAGTGTCATGACTGGGATGATATGAGCACGTGTGAGGATGGATGGTAGGATGGGGCCAAGATGGAGTGAGGCAGAGAATTAGATGGTGAGATAAGGTAAAGGATGATATGGAGAGAAGAGGTTTGGTGGAAGTGGATACCTTTTATGGAAGTCATTGGAGGGGACGTATCAAGCAACCGACCCTTTAATGTAAGGATAACGATGGGAAAGATGATCTGCCCAATATAACACATTAAAATGAGGCGTAATAAATATTTCTGAAAGTGACCTCCTTACAAAACACCAAGTGAAAACCTTGTAACCAATATTTAAATATTGACCTTTAAACTTGCAGAAAAACGTGAAAGGTTAAACAGAAATTCAACCAATTCTTTACTAAATTTAAATGGGGAAGTGAATGAATGTCTATACTTGATAAGAACTGATAATAGATAATTATCTGATTATAATAAGCAAAATAAAATAAACAATATTCTACTTATAGTTAAAGGATACTTTTAAGCCAATTCAACGTGACAAGTTAAGGCCAATTAAGTCTACAGCAGGTAAAAAAAGAGAATTGTAATTGGGATACAA
>NC_090727.1:111463126-111488126 GCF_036898095.1 Palaemon carinicauda | reverse complement strand
AGTCTCATAAAATCTACTAACTTTTAGAGCTGCAGCAACTGGATAGGAGCTCTAGTCTGAGGATTCATAACCTCTTGTGCCTTTCATAAAACAAGCAATATATCACAAGACCGCCAACCTTGAGAACTCCGCTGAAAGTCAGTAAAATATTGCAAACAAAATCGATCAAAGCAGGATTCCTTCGTCGTTAGAGTACCTACCAAAGACACACATACACACACACACACACACACACACATATATATATATATATATATATATATATATATATATATATATATATATATATGTCTGTGTGTGTACATAGCACTCAGAAAACGACTCCCATAAATTGTCCAAACCAGCGTGTTGTATTTAGGAAAGGGAAGGGTTGAATCTGTATAATTTCTCTTTCGACTTTTGCAATTGGACATCAAAGTCAACAAGAATAGACTCAAAGCTGGTTGAACTACAATTTGATAATCTAATTTACGAGCAGAGTAGAAATATAACCTTAAATCTATATATAAGAAAAAGAGTTCTCATACCAGACCTCAGGTAATTAGATTTAATCTTGAGAGAAATTCCAAGTGTAATAAACATACTCAGCTAACTTGATTATTTTATAAGGGGTCTTACGAAAGAAATATAATATGCTCAAGACTTAACAGAGTTGCATACTTTTTATTTAAAGTTAACAATTAAAATCAGCTCTTTTAGAAATTGCAATTTTTCACAATTTTGTTACTTTATCATGACATTTGGCTTTCCAAGGTCACGAGGGCCTGACAAGATTCAAATTATTTTAACACTACAATAAAAAAGTTTCCATTAATTTGGAAAATGAGTTATGCTTTTCGATGAATTTGCTTGCTTGTTTGTTAGCAGGAAGACACGAATCCCACCAAAAATAAATCACCGTGAAAGGGGGGGGGGGGGGGGGAAATTCTCAGTTCGATAGCATTCAGTCTCCGAACATTCTTGACCCATCTGCTATACGGTATACTGTATAATGAAGGGCAAATGCTCTCTCTCTCTCTCTCTCTCTCTCTCTCTCTCTCTCAATATATATATAACTATATATATATATATATATATATGTATGTATAAGTATATATATATGTATGTATATATATATATATATATATATATATATATATATATATATATATATATGTATATATAGATATATGAGTATATATATATATATATATATATATATATATATATATATATATATATATATATATATATGTACATGCAATACATATATGTGTATATATATATATGTATATATATATATATATATATATATATATATATATATATATATATATATATATATATATAAATAGAATTCCTTTCCGGTCACCCTCAGCTCTCCCTGTCCCTCGGGTAACTTGCTTCCACCTAATTACCAACCAAGCCATCGCTATTATTATTTAAGCAAGAACAATAATAAAAGTTTTAGTTAGGCTAAACTACACAGTCTATGAAGAGAGCAATAAGATGGAAAGTTTTTGACAAGAGGTGTAGGCCCTATTTGACTTGCGATATCAAACATTTCGGGACAAAGTAATAAAAAGAAGTATAACATTAGTTGCAAAACTTCAACAGACAGGAGTAATGGGATATAATATAATCCAGTAATACATATTTTCAAATAAAAAAAAAAACAATAAATAAATAGATACTTTACTTCCAGTATTCTGAGACTATGTCTTTAAATAAAACATTTACGTTAGCTAAGGCGACGTAGCAAAACATAAATTTTCTAAGGCCTTTATATATATATATATATATATATATATATATATATATATATATATATATATATATATATATATCCTCATAAACATGTAAATGTGATCAAGACTGTTCATGAGCATAGCAATTACACAGCTAATGTAGGTGGAGTCCGATCAAATGGATTTCCAGTGAATAGTGGAGTACTACAAGGGAATGGGTTGTTGTCGCCTATGTTGTTTATGCATTGAAAAGTCAGATATGGTGGTGAGGGATTTGACTGAATTGGTAATACGAAATTATCTGCCCTAGAGTATGCTGATGATGCTGTCCTTATCAGCAGAACATCATAGGATTTGCCATTCTTGACAGGTTCGGCTCAAGATAAATAGAAGAAAGACGGAGATAATGAGAACGGAATATGCAACAGAAGATGAAATATCATAGGAAGGAAAAGGAATCAGTGAGGTACAATCATTTAAATATCTACGAACTATGATCAACAACCAAGTTAGAGTTTATTGAAAGATTGAAAACAAATTAGACAATGGCTAGGTTAAGTAAAATTTGGAAATCAAATTGCCTGAAATTACCTATAAAACTTAGGCTATATATCAGTCTAGTGATATATGGACAAGTATGACAATGACACAAAGAACAAAGCCCTCAAAATAATATTGGGAGTTCAATGGCAGTACAGGAAATGAAACTATTAGAGAGATTACTCGAATGCCATATGTGGATGAGATCATGGTGAGGGGTTGATGGAGATGGTTTGGGCCTGCCCTGAGCATTCCCCAAGGGAGATTAGTTCACCAAACGTTTTACTGGGCTCCACAAGGCACTAGAAAATTTGGACGTCCCAAGCCTACATGGCTGAGGACTAAGAAGCGTGAAGTAGATGTAGAATGGAGTATTGAATTAAAAATTCAAGATAGAGATAACTGGCAGAACCTAACCATGGCATTTTGCATTAATAGGCGTAGTAAATGATATATATATATATATATATATATATATATATATATATATATATATATATATATATATATATATATATATATATATAGTTGTTCAAAAAGTGAAGACATTTATAACACATTTGCCAAAATGGCACAAACACTATTCAAGGCAGTAAGGTCAAACCCTAATTTCCAAAGCAACTGTTCCCCCAAACTATAAAAGCTTAATTAAGCTTTGACATATTTAGGCATGTGTTAATTGGAAACGAAAATCGAGCAATTGAATTGCTGCAGTACAATTTGGAATTCATTTCTGAAAATGTAATTTCTATTGTTTCAACAAAGAACAAAAGTGAACGTATAAAATTTAACATAAAGAGAGAGAGAGAGAGAGAGAGAGAGAGAGAGAGAGAGAGAGAGAGAGAGAGAGAGAGAGAGAGAGAGACTCGAAGGATATATTGTAAAAATATTGCATGTATAAATGAATAAAAACATAATACAAAATATGTATAAATTATTTCTTTATTTAGTTTCTTGATAATGAAACATTACGTCTCATATTTACAAATAATTCAGGTCAAGTACGAAACCTTCAATAAATCTTTATATCTAATTATGATAATAATAATAATAATAATAATAATAATAATAATAATAATAATAATAATAATAATAATAATAATGATGATGATCCGAAAACTCAAATGCCAGCCATGTTATCATTACTATTAACTAAGTTATAATCCTGCTTGGAAAAGCGGGATGCTATAAACTCTAGAACTCTACAGGGAAAATAGTCCAATAATGAAAGAAAATAAACTATATATGAGAAATAATTAAAAGAAAAATATAAACTATTCTAAGACCAGTAACAACGTTAATATAGATCTGTCATTTAGAAACTATGAGGAGAGACCTTCAGTATGTCAACCTGCTCAACATAAAACCATTTAATGCAAGTTTGAACTTCAGAATTTCAAACAAATGAGACGATAACATTATAGAATTTAAACGAAGTAAATCATAACTTCTAAATTTATTCTTAAATCATTATTCATTCATACGTAAATTAATAATTCTCACAGGGATGACAACAACAGTTAAAAAAAAACTCCTTTTCCTAAATTTATATCAAGTTGTTTTATCTAATGATGTTCGTTCTCCAAGAAGGAACAGAATCACTGTGGAAAAAAACCAAACTATTATTAAGCCACTTTCAACAGAAATTATTTTTCACCCTGAAATGAAAGTAACTAGATAAACATGATGCTGTGGATCCCTTAGGGCATCCTTTCTATCTTCTAAACCCAGATAAATCCAACAACTTGCATCTGGCAGAGTGCAACTGTAACCTATATCTCTGGAGTCTAATCTTTATATCTTGCTGGTCCAGTACACTGACTCCAGTGATATACCTCTGGACTTCGCTCTATATTCATTCATTCAAATATGATACAGTCAGTTGTGGATTCTGCAAACGGCCGCCGATTTCAATGATGTCGGAAGGACTTCTAGGTTTGATTGAATGGAAGATACCGAGACCACAGCCTTTGGGACATTCACCAAGATACAACACCACCCCCAACAAATGCAGCTGTTTCTAGTCCATTGCAGGACCAAGGCCTCAGGCATGTCTTTTTTCATGTCTGGGTTTTGTCCAGTTTCCATCACCACGCTGGCCACTGCAGATTGGTGATGGTGGGAGACTTTTGTCTGATCGCTCAAAGCAAACCAACCTAGTATAGGCGTCCTAACTAATAAAGCTTTGTTGACCATGGCGAGACCCAAACCCTTTCACCGTGTTAAGGTATCCTCAATTATAAAGGGATGGATATATATGTATGGGTGTGTATATATATGTAGGTGTATATATACAGTATATATTTATACACACATACACACACACACACACATATATATATATATATATATATATATATATATATATATATATATATATATATATATATATATATAATATATATACAAATTTATACATACATATATGTATATATACATAAATACATATATGTGTATACATACATACATACATACATACATATATGTGTGTGTGTATACATACATAAATATATATATATATATATATATATATATATATATATATATATATATATAGTTGCCCCTTTCCTTTTGAATAGTAGAATGAGGTACAGTACAAGAGAACAAAACGAGTTTTATAAACACTATAAATGCAAATGAGACGGTGAGGACAGAAGGTAAACGAAATTCAACCAGGCTAATTACTCTCATTAGGGATTGGAAGAATACATTTACGATTTTAAATTTCTGAAAATTCTTAATGAATCTTTATAAATAGACAGCCTTATCAAAACCAGCACACTTCTTGGCATCTTAGTATTCTGTATTGAAATACCATACAGTGCGCTAATGGCCACAGGCGAGATTTCACTACCTCGTTACCATGACTGTATCGAGAATTTAATCTCTTTCCCACTACCATTCATCGAAACCTTCTTATGGTATATAATAAATTTTTATTAAAAGAGGAAATGCTTATATACATGTTAATTTTCTCCATGAAAAATTGTTTTTGGATTAAGTTCACGTTAAACTTCTACCAGGAAGCGACAATCCTTTTAGGTCAAGTACAAGTTCCATAAAAGTTTTACAAGTATGTAAATATGTAACGAATAAAAAAAAAATTACAAACTTTTGAGGGGGGGGGGGGCAACATTTAGAAAGCAAAACTTTACTTTCCTAGATTAATTAGAAGAGGAGTTATGGTCAATGAAATGTGGTCGGGTCATGAAGGAATACAATATATCCTCCATCCTTTTGCAATGCTCAGGTGAATAAATCCTACCCTGGCTCTTGGACTATTGGGATGAAGTATGAATTTCTCATTAGCCTGTGATCATACGAGCATGAATAAACTCTACATCATATTATATTGACAAAACAATAAACAAACATCAGGCTAAGTGGAATATTATCTGATGAAATGTCCCTTATGGCAATTTCTACAGAATGAATACTGCGTTATTCCGAGGAGACGACCTTGAGAGGTAAGATTTCCAAATTCAAATCATTCAAATACTGGCCTTTACTTCACACTGCGCCTTCTTCGGCAGTTAGAAACCCACTATTCTTTTTCCCCTTAACTTTTATCGAGTTTCGTTGCCTCTATTTTATCTTCATCACACATCCGAGACACACCACATCCCCCCGACACCTTATTTCCCTTCTGCAGTTTCATCTTCATTACTGTAGTTCCACCCACAAAATTCACCGCCACGAAGAGAGAGAGAGAGAGAGAGAGAGAGAGAGAGAGAGAGAGAGAGAGAGAAAATAACTTAAACACACATACCTACACAAATATATGATAAATATATATATATATATATATATATATATATATATATATATATATATATATATATATATATATATATATATATATATATATATATATATATATATATATATATAGTTGGCTTCTTGTGGCAGCAGCAAATGGAAGTTAAGTTGTTAGCCAACAGTCGTTTTTCTTTGGATACTTTTTCTACAAAGTAAATCTATTTTGTATATATAATTTCCGTGGATTATTGAAATATCCTTCCATCAGACCATTAAACCAACGATAATGATTTAAAAAGAAAGAATTTATCCGAACCAGATGTAATATGAAATGTAATAGAAAAAAGGTAAAACAAATAACATTCTGAACAAACATTGACAACCCTTTATTTCCCAAACATATTTCAACGAAAAATTGCCGCAAACAACTTTCGTCAACTTAGGCAATCAACACACGGCACACCATCTCCTAGAATAAACCGGAAAATTAGGATTATTTTTTTCACAGACATCCCAAAAATAACAAAGCAATATCTAATTGAAAATCAGGCGAAAACAACTCAGGAGAAAATAAAACTGAATTTCTACCTAGCGAAAGTAAATGGTAGATCCATATGGAATAAATTGATGCACTTATTACTTTTCCAGTATTAATTTCTTAGACGATCTGTTTCGCTGTTTATTTTCAGCCAAATTTTACTGACAGGACATCTTCACTTCCTTGTCATCAGACTTGCCAATCGTAATTACAGCCACATTTTCACCCATTTCTCCTAGTTAGAGCATTCCATGTTTTCGTACCACATCAACCCAACTAGAAAAGTACTCGGAGTGCAGACATCCCTCACAGCAGCTTATTTCTCGATCTTGACCTTTGACCTTTGACCTAGGAATTTCAAAATTGAATCACTTCCACGTCTCAACATAACAATTGAGTCCCACTGCTCTATGAGTAAAATTGTGTCTAGGAAAATGTTCACAAACAAACGGACAAACAGGAGCGAAAAAATAACCTCCTCCCAGTATATACAAACTCGACCACTAAAGGGACAGTTAATAGAAGCATTCACAATTATCAAATGAATTGCAAATGTAGGTTACAACAATCTATTCACGTTTAGCACAAATCAGTCCAGAGGTAACGGATGCAAACTGCAATTGAAAAGATACAAAACCAAATACATAGCAAATACATGGAACAAATTCCAGCGGATGTAGTAAACAGTAACCGGTAGAGTTCAAAAATAAGTTGGACAAGATCACAAAAACTGTCTAAACATTCACACCAAATCGGTAAATGCCTGCCAACATTTATTCCATGATTTTTACCGATTTTTTTACGGCAAATTTCTAACTGTGTAAGCTTCATGTGACAGACTGAAATTATTATTATTATTATTATTATTATTATTATTATTATTATTATTATTATTATTATTATTATTATTATTATTATTATTATTAGTAGTAGTAGTAGTAGTAGTAGTAGTAGTAGTATTAGTATTAGTATTATTTCGTACACAAGATTACACATCCTCATTAATGTTAAGACAAACGATTAAAGAATAATGCAGTGATCCCCAAAATTACAGACTTGCTTCGACATTTTGCAGTTTAATACAGAAGTGTAAAACGCATACACACAACACTATAACTCACAAAGCGAGGTAACATCCTTTAATACAAACTTTATTGTAGGCCATATTCTTCCTATGGATATGTAACCTCATTTAGCCCTCGATATTCATCAAAGTCCATCACAATAAGGAGGGTCACCATGAGATTGTTTCTATCACGTTTCATCAAAATCCTTTCAGACACTTAAAAGATATTTTGTTAAAGCACAAACAAAAAGAGACCCAGACGCAAATTGACGACAGGAACATATTTCATGTTTGGTTTGAGAGAGAGAGAGAGAGAGAGAGAGAGAGAGAGAGAGAGAGAGAGAGAGAGAGAGAGTTTAGTTATTCTCTGTAAACTCAGATGTTGAGATCGTTATAGAATGAACAAGAAAATTATCTTTTAACACCAGAATTGAATTTGGCGTTCTGGAGGAACGATTTTTAAATATTGAACCTTTCGACAACTAACCTTTACGAGGTCCTTCCTAAATTTGGGACACTTGCATATCTACAATTCAATACCACAAAATTAATAAATGTATCGAGTCCATGAAATTATTTTCTGACAGATGCCAGATAAACAAAATAGTCTTCTACTGTTGAATCTTATCTATGACGCAAATAATTACACCGTATGACCTTAACATAAACTTATGTGGAAGCATTGAGACGTAATTTTACAATGCTATGTTTTTTTTCTTTTGAGAGGGGGTAAGGGAATATAAAAAAATTCCCTTTTTATCCTCACGAATAATGAGAATCTTTGTCTGTATAGTTCTAGGGGAATCCTAACTTTAGCATTACATCTTAAAAATAATGATACAATTATCAACATGTAAAAGGTCTGTAATAAAACGGAATAAAAGATATCTGCTTCCACAAGAAGTAAATGAACAGAACAAGCACCACTTTCCAAGTCCCCAAAAGCCAGGCATAAACATTGAAAAACCGCCGCCGTCCACTTCTGGCCAAGGCATATTATCTCTTAAGATAAAATGATAAAAGGACCCTCATCATGAACGACGACATTCAACGAGTGAGGGCGTTTGTTGCTGACCACAGAGATTCTCTTTGCAGTCATTTGCAATATCACCCTATATTTCAAAGAGCAAGTGTCTGGCTATATATATATATATATATATATATATATATATATATATATATATATATATATATATATATGTATATTTTCCGGTCACGGTAAGCTCTCCCTTCCCGTCCCTAAGGTATGGGGGAGATAAAGTAGTCTTACCCTGGTGAGGTGGTGGTGCATGCGTATCTAATTAATCAGCCGTCATTTTGGACAGGTCGCATACTCAGTGTTTGTATATATATATATATATATATATATATATATATATATCCGGTCCCGCTGAGTGGCATTGCCAGATGAATAACTAGTCGGTCTCTCCCCGTTCCTAAGAGGTACACTTGAAACCATAACTGCCGATATGCGGCTACATATCTATGTAAATATCAGGGTATTTTCAACAGGTCACGTACACTAGATTAACATAAACATTAATGAAGAATTTACTTGAATTAAGGTCATATTTATCAACGACAATATGAATTACTAATAAATGTAAATATATGAGTGAGATTCCATCAATGGTAATCAAATTATAATGCTCCCGAAACATCTACTCCTAATACTAAAATCTACATACAGTAGTTTAAATAAAAAGCCAATTTAAAGGTTTGAATGCCGCTCATGAATGACAGAGGCAAGGGACAGCGACAATGCCTTTGAAGCTGACCCTATATGGATATGATAAGCGCTTAAGTACCCTCTCCAACCAAGGGAGGGCCAGGCAATGGCTGCTGATGACTCATCAAGAAGACCTATATTCCCCAAACACCGGCCACCCCTATCGTTAGCTCAAAAGGATGGTGAAGTTACAGACACTACAAGAAACTATTGAACTTGAGAGGCACTCGAACCCTGTCTTTGCAGATCACCAGGCAGAGACGTTTCCAATAGGACACTACAACTAGTTCTTTTAACCCCCTAAATATACTCGAACAATATTTATTTCTAGTATTCCAGGTAAATTAATTTTAGGAAATAACTTAATAAACGTATATTGTTATGAAATTTATTATATATACATATATATATATATATATATATATATATATATATATATCTTAAAGTTGACCTTGATGCTAGTCAAGTCAGATTTCAATAAGTCCTAATAAAGAAAGCTGACGCCTTCATGTATCACCATTGGTTTCAATAGGGCAGCTTTAGACCAGTCCTCTTACGCCTCTTCACCACCCCACCCCTCTTCCTTATCCTTTTTTCATCCAAGACACAATGTTAATTTTTCCTAATCCTGATTTTTCGTTTCCTCCTCCTTTACTTCCTCCCTCTACCATGTAAAGACTCATATCCTAGAAGGACCATTTCCTCACCATACATTACTCTTCCCTTTGGACGTATCGAAGATGTTTCCTTCTCCGTGTACTTTGCTCATTTGAGAGACCTTAGCAAGAATTCTCCTTTTCTCCTTCCATTCTATCCTCTTATCACACTATTTACTTCACCCCTGAATTTAAATTTTTTTCCCTTCACCTTGCTTCTTTCCCTTTTTTCCTGCCATTAGCATCTCCGACTCTTACCCTTCCCGTCACAAACCTTATCTATTTGTGTGTTAGCTTTCTCTCCCTTTTTACTTCGTTTTCTGTACCAATACAGTGTTTACTGCTTAAATTGATATCTGTCTCCTGGCTTATTAAGTTATCGCCAATGCTTCATCGTTCATGTTGAGCCATATTCATTGGTGCATCCATTATATATACTTATTTTCTTAAGTATTCTTAATTATGTAATTAATCTATCTATTCAACGTTCATTTTCAAGACTACAACAGTTTTTGCATGCCATACCCTCTTTCTTCACTAAAGTATAGTAATTATTTTTTTTTTTATAAACTCATGAGCAAGGCAGTAGTTAATACTCTTAGATTATCGTTTTCTTGATGCAAAAGTCCTCTATTCCTAAAATGGTCAAATGCCTGGTCTCACCCTTTCTAATGGAAAAATTACTTTTATTATTTGCAAAATTGTTCTCTGGGTCACGTCCTACTACAGTTTTATTAGAAACCATAACCGACTCTCTCTATTTCAAACTAATTTTTTTTTTCTGATATAAGAAAAAAAACTTCCCCAATGAAATTAGATTTTTTCACCTCAGATCGTAACATTTTTATCTCGTTGCCGTGAAACCATCATAGGCCACTAATTTACCATTACAGGCCCATTCTAATTTTTATGAATATCCTTTTTTTCTACGTCACAGGCAAAAGGACCACATATTTTTTCACCACTCCCCGAGATCGCCTAATAGCGTCTTAAACATTCCATTCTTTCTGTCCTTGGTTCCTCTACAGTAGCATTCAAAGAGGAGCATCGAAATGGTTGGGATTTTCATTGATGCAATAACATAAAGCAGAATGATGAGCATTCTGAATGACAAAAACACACACACTTGAATATATCTTAACCATTGCCACACAATTCAGGTAGATATGTAGTTTTATTATCAACAGTAGCTATAAAAAAAATACTCTGGCCTCTCTGCTTTCTCTTAAAAATCTAGGAGAAAGGTATTACAGTTTTTACTCAATTGTATTGGATATAGTGAACTTGCCTTACACGATGACAATATTTACCAGATTTGAAGATGAACTCCCATTAGGATTAAAAATGAAGGATATATTTAGTTAAAATATACCATACCAGAACATGTTAACAAATATAATCAATATCAACCACTGTAACATGTTATTCACCCCTTTACCAAAATCACACATAAATATGACTCATTTAGAAATACAAACTAAATAAACCCCTTTCTAAGGCAATGAACCCCCCCCCCCCCCCACCCCCCCACCACCACCACCAAGGAAGATCAATACCTTCTTAAAACTACGCGTGTCAGCTCTTTGCAATCAAAGTAAGCTGTTAGTATGCATAGAGTTCTTAGGATAACAACAAAATCCCCGAGAACTATTTTCAATAAAGATTTCCCTCCGAATCATCTCGCATTTCGGAAATGGAAGCGGAGGAATTTCCCATAAAAACGAAGCGAAGGATCAATCTTCGTTCACAGATGCACTTTCCCGATCTATATTGTGATGTGTGGTGACAAGACTTTACTGCAAATGTGAATTCCTCCCTCTCAGAGATAAAAAAAAAAAAAAAAAAAAGTAAGCGGAAAAGGAAATGGGCAGTTGGGATAATTCTAAAATAAATATCATGCAATATAATGGTAAGGTTTTTTAAATCTAATTGAAAGGTTAAAATTTTCCATCAACTCTGAACCAGTTTTAAATAAACAACGTCGTAAGAAAAAGAAAAGGGTCACCAATACTTTTACCCTTATGGAAAGTTACGAAACAAATTGGGAGAGAGAGAGAGAGAGAGAGAGAGAGAGAGAGAGAGAGAGAGAGAGAGAGAGAGATTTCACCAGTATCGTACAAAGTTAAACTCTAACTAGGAAAGCAGAAAAATATGACCCACCAAATAGAACAGCCGATTAGGAAAAAATCATTTAGGCAAATAAAGTATAAAACACAGGTAATAAGGAAATTTGAAAAAAAACAAAAAAAACAATACAATTAACAGATAAACTATGAAAAAAAAAACTTTGTAAACTAAAGTATTTGCATTTTATTGAAATTCCATAGATTAAACTGAAGGGATACTAAAAAAAACCACATATTAGTCAAAGTGGGAATAAAGCGAAAATAATATGAAATATTGAAAGTCTTACATAAAATGGCAAGGTTATTTTATAAAAAATACAAAACTATGCAACAAATTTGAATTTTCATGTAAATACCTATTATCTCAAAATGGATAGTATATTCTTGGAAAATCTCTGAGCTCGAGAGAAGATAACAATTGCCATATTGATACGAAGATCGGGAATGACGATATATACACATATCAAAGTATTTTCTTCTACACCAGGGGAAATATGGCAGAGAAAATAATAAATAAATATGTTAAAAAGAATTTTTAGTATATTTTTAGGTAAATGGGGAGGATATGAACCGATTATGCTTTTGAAAAACCTATTTTTTATCCAGAATGCCGTGTACAATTTAAATTAGTAAGATAAACACCGTGACAGAAATGATAAGTTTTAAAGCCATTTCATATATACATAGACACACAAGCAAATACACACACACAGACACACACACACACACACACATATATATATACATATATATATATATATATATATATATATATATATATATATATATATATATATATATATATACACACACACACACACACACACATATATATATATATATATATATATATATATATATATATATATATATATGTACATATATATAGCCAAGACTGATCTCGAGGTAGAGAGAATCCAGATATTGAGAAGAGTATAATATATGAATTATATAAACATGGAAAACACGTCTAAATGTACAAAATTTATAATATATATATATATATATATATATATATATATACATACATATATATATATATATATATATATATATATATATATATATATATATATACACACACATATATATATATATATATATATATATATATATATATATACATATACATATATAGATACGTAAATATTATATATAGACATACAAACATACATAGTATATATATCATAAATATAGTATATACATAGATATATACATAAGTATACATATATATACATTATATATGCACTATCTATATATATATATATATATATATATATATATATATATATTTATATATATATATATATATATATATATATATATATATATATATATATGATATTACGTCTGAATTCTGAAATGCATAAGTTATTTTTTGTTTCTATAGCTGTAATAAGTTCAAATCATAGTTACCAGAATTTCTCCGAGTCATCTCTCTCTCTCTCTCTCTCTCTCTCTCTCTCTCTCTCTCTCTCTCTCTCTCTCTCTCATAACCATCACATACTTGCAAAATGAATATCATCTCGTTAAATAAAACTCAAAAATAAATGACTCTACTCTTGCTTCTTTCAATTGATTAATTATTTAATGATTTGCACTCTTTTATTCACTGAATTCAATCAACAGAAACATCTACGTTCGACCTGCTTAATATGAACGTATGTGTTCACTCAATTGAAATGCCATTCAGCTGTCAATGATATGTCATTCAGTTATGAATTTCCTCAATCAATAGGTAACGTGCTAATATATCTCGCTTCACCATCACCAAATGGGTTTTCCAGACATTTTAGATGGAAGCGATGGCAAGCAGAAAGTGCACATAAATCGGGGGTTGTAGTGGCTACTGGAAACGTCCCTGCCTAGCGATCTGCCGGACTTTGGCTCAACTCCCACTCAAGCTCAACAGTTTCTTGTGGCGTCTTCAACCTTATCCTCCTTTTCGGCAAAGGGAGGTGGGTTTGAGGGAGCCTATAGGTCCACCTGCTGAGTCATCACATGCCATTACCAGGCCCTCCTTGATCCTAGCTTGAGTTACGGGGGCATGAGAACTGATCATACGTATATATGGCGAGTCTCTTTGGTAGACCTCTGTCTCCTGCTTCTGCCATTCATGAGTGACTTTGACCCTTTTATTCAATCTTTAGACAAATATACATATCAAAGGACACCTATCTATTTTTACCTGGAAATATGAGGAAAATAACGATCACAGCGCAATTTAGTTAAAACAAAATTCTAAAAAAAAAAAAAAAAAAAATAAGATGCAAGTATGCCTAAAATGTAGTTTCTTTTTTTCTTGTTTTTTATCCTCGCTCCACCACCATCCTTCCCAAACTGCAACCGCTGTCTGACGTTCCTTCCTCATCCAATTACTCACCACAATTTTCCTCTCCCTCAAATTTTTTTTATAAACAGCCACCGTCAATTTCCAAGAGCTCTCTCTCTCTCTCTCTCTCTCTCTCTCTCTCTCTCTCTCTCTCTCTCTCTCTCTCTCTCTCTCTCTCTCTCTCTCTCAAAGGAAATTGTTGTAGTATCTACTTTAGATTAGATTGGATTGTTTGTATTAATATGGGCTACATAACCCGGCGCTGGTGCCTGAGAGGCCATGTAACGCCCAGCTAATAAGTCGAGTGACGACAGCAAGATGGAAGGAAGGAAACGGGAACGGAGGTACAGAAGAAAGCTAAAAAGTGAGTGCAGCTGGTACCAAAGGAACACTGGAAATACCCTCAAATTTACGCCTAGAGTGTACAGCATGAGGGACACTGAAGGCACTAACCACCCACAGAGCGTGTAACTCATTGCCTTAGCTTTATCTTTCCCAAAAGTCTCCAACTTACAAAAAAAGATTATCTAGCATATAGATAATAATAACAAAATATTCTGAGTTGAAAATGAAGTCATGTCCTCTCTTATCAAATTATAATTCAAAATAAAACATTTGATTTCAATTTGTTTCGATGTTCAACACATTTCTATTCAAATGACTTTACTTTAATTGGAATAGCATGTTAGCCACGTGATTTGCTACCCATAATTATGTAGAATGGCAAAACCTCAATCTCCAAAATGCGTTCTTTGTGAGATCTTATAAAGCATTCTTATTACGACCTCTCGTCCTCATCTGAACACTATGAGATCATATAAGAAGTCACATATCACTGACGTTAATAGAAACAAGAATCATCATCACCATCAGCCATAGCTAATCCCCAGCAGGTCAAAAAACCTCGGACATGTCCTTCCACTGGCATCTGTTTATGGTCTTTAACACCAGCGATATTGCGACTACTGTTTGGTACCCTTGACAGTGAGGTATTTATTGACCGATTGCCCCACTTTTAACAGAGTAAGAAATAGATATCTGTTTGACGCTCGAGGTGAGGATGGCAGGTTCATTCTTGAGAAGATTCTTGGACAGGATGTGTTGTAATATGCAAGCGGTATTTTCAGAATTATTTCAGAAGCAGGTCTTTTGAAGGCTATTTAAATTTTATAAGGACATCTTCACTTCTTAATTGAGTCGTTTATTTATACCAAACAGTATTGGCATCAATGACCTTCGATATCAGGAAGCCGGAGAACTCTGAATCAATCAATCAATCCATGCCAGCCTACACTCACAAATTTTCTTAACTCGTTACATTTCTCATATTCTTGATAGAAAATACATGACGCCTTCCTTAAAATGCAATAATAATGTAGTAAATTACCATTAATGTGGAGTCAATTTGTCAATAATTCAAACTTTTAATAGAAACTTTCAAAAGAAGAGAAAGCAATTTCAGAATAAAAAACCACATATCCTTGTGTATCAAAGCACAAAAATGACGGATCCCGTCTTCCGCTCCAATATCCCTCGTGTCTCCTTTGGAATGAAATAAATCACAGGCTCGTCATTCACAAGAACCACACAAAAATGCAAAAATTATTATGAAAAAAATATATTGCTCAACTTGAGATCTATTGGTCGTTCAATCTACCAGACTGACAGGAAAAATGTGAAGGAGAATCTGGGGAACGAACAAGTTAACAGATCATGTATATCCTATAGACCTTGAGGTTTAACATCTATTCATCATTATTATCTAATGTGTGTGTGTGTGTGTGTGTAAGAGAATACCAAGTAATCATAGAAACTGCTTGGAACAAAAATGTAAATAAGTTTCTGTTTTTCGTTCCCTTGTAGCGTCTCTAAATAAAACCTCTGTATATGTTCAAGCAGAAAATTATCGTAAAATACTCAATAGTTACAAAGGAAGGAAGAAAAGTGAACGCAATTTAATTGAGTGCTCTCTGGATGTAAACACTAAATGGTATAAATAGTATTTAGCGGACGCCAAACCTAATGAAATTCACAATTACGAAGACAATAATCTTACTCTTAAGAATATAAAGAGCTCGTTAATCTCAACTAATTGCTTCATTAGTTCTTATATCAATAACGAAAGCATCTTAATTAATTCCTTACGATGTTATCAACAGCTTCAAGAGAACTGTTTTAATCTTCCCCGATAGGCAATTAGACACTGGATGAATCTTAATTGTTAATTGGTAAAAAAGATGAAGATTAAACGATTCAAGATGTTTATTGTTTACCATCAGGTGAACATAACTGATATATTATGAAATCCAACATTTCACGTAAATAAGTCACGTAAACGTTCACATGTAAATAGTCATGTCTAAAATAAAGGACCAATACTAACTAACTGGAAATAATAACAGAGTATGAGAGAGAGAGAGAGAGAGAGAGAGAGAGAGAGAGAGAGAGAGAGAGACCAATACGGAAACCTTCTATCCTAGTCTGCCTTAAATCCCAAGTGATGGAATTCATAAACTAATAAGTTCAAAAACGTAGAAAGCAATGGGTTTTCTAGATGGCTTGAACAGCTTATTGCAAATAAAGTGCCGCGGTATCCAAAAAGCTCAAGAGAGAGCAAAACAAAGAGCGAATGACAGCAAATGTGTATAGGGGAGTTTAACGAACTGCGGTTGAGCTTTCTGTGTAGGTATATAAAGCTATTGATTTTATGGAACTGTAAAGAAATAAGGTGTAATTTATGACTCGGCCGCCAGAGGATGAACGCAGTAGTGTCTGTTGTGTTATTTCTCTTCCTGGATCAAATCCCTATTCTGGAAAGCGTATGAACTTAAATGAATCAAAGGCAGGGCATCTCCATAAACGAAAACATACATAAAAGCCATAAAAGGCCATAAAAACCTAAGCGAAAAAAAAAAGATGCTTAGTCATTCCTTTCTCTACTCCTACAAATTTCACCCAATGAAAAAAGAATAGAGAGAATTACTGGTTCTTGGAAGATTCCTCATTAAGGTGAGAGCGAAGGAAATCAGAGGGCCAGATACAATGGGAGAGGCTGGAAGACGATTAATCACCTCTAGAAACTCCCGATGGAATAGACCCGAACAGAGGATTGGAGATTCCATCAGAAAATTCTCCAATTGATCCTCATGGATTATGAATAGCTAGTGTACGCGACCCGTCAAGAATGACGACTAAATATTTAGATAGATATGCACACACACGCAAACAGATCTAACACTTTCCACCCCTTCCCCCTTTCCTAGCTACAACAAGGCAGATTCAGCAATTTGTGGCTCCAGAGTGTACCTCTAAGGATAAATTGCCTATCACCGGCGTATTACTACTCCCTTTTCCCTTTACCCGCGGGACGGGGAGAAACCATGTAGTTATACGTTAGGAAAAGCTTCTGAACGTGACAGGTTATATATATATATATATATATATATATATATATATATATATATATATATATATATATATATATATATATATTCAGCCAAGGCCACAGGAAAAATAAAAGAAGGCGTACCGAGCGCTTCCGTGTTATTTCAACACATTTTCGAGGTACAATGCTAAAAACACAGAGAACATCTAACAAAGTCAACTGAAAAAATTGAAAACAAGTATTCAAAGTCCGGTTAAAACTAGTACAGCAGATACAGAACAGTTCAACAGGTGATTAAAAAGAAATCTCGTTAACAACAAATGGGTCCAGTTTGTACATACACTGGCTTACATTCATTAAGTCACTGTGATATTTGATAAAAGCAGATTCAATTATATTTCTCCGAGTTATATTATTACAATATAAAACAACTTTTGCCCCCTCCCAATGAATCATGTGATTAAAATTATTAATGTGTAAAAATAAAGCATTCAAGATTTGTCCCGTTCTCACACTATATTTGTGTTGTTTAATTCTCGGACAATCTGGGAAGGGACAGAATTAAACAACACAAATATAGTGTGAGAACGGGACAAATCTTGAATGCTTTATTTTTACGCATTAATAATTTCAATCACATGTTTCATTGGGAGGGGGCAAAAGTTGTTTTATATTGTAATAATATAACTCGGAGAAATATAATTGAATCTGCTTTTATCAAATATCACAGTGACTTAATGAATGTAAGCCAGTGTATGTACAAACTGGACCCATTTGTTGTTAACGAGATTTCTTTTTAATCACCTGTTGAACTGTTCTGTATCTGCTGTACTAGTTTTAACCGGACTTTGAATACTTGTTTTCAATTTTTTCAGTTGACTTTGTTAGATGTTCTCTGTGTTTTTAGCATTGTACCTCGAAAATGTGTTGAAATAACACGGAAGCGCTCGGTACGCCTTCTTTTATTTTTTCTGTGGCCTTGGCTGAATATATTGTCACGCGCTATTTAGTGACTTATAAGCATATATATATATATATATATATATATATATATATATATATATATATATATATATATATGCATATATATATATATATATATATATATATATATATGCATATATATATATATATATATATACATGCATATATATATATATATATATATATATATATATATATATATATATATATATCCAGAGACCTGCTTGTCATTATATAAGGGAGATGACAAATTTAAAAGAAAAAAATTAAATGAATTTGTATTTACCAAGTATAAAACGCATCTCTAACACATTTGTTTTCGGGTTTGGTTTACGAATTTGCGGCATATGGCCCGACGCTAGGACCTGGGAGACCATTCTATGTCCATGCGCAAATGGGCAAAAACTCCATAGTTGAAATATGAGGTCAAATTTAAGGAGGTTGGACAGCAAGATGGAAGAGAGAGTGAAGACGCTGCATACGCTTCCAAGTAATACCTAGAGTGTATAGCTTGAGTTGCACTGACGTTGCTATGACACAACGAGACTACCATTTGTTGTGCATAAACGCTTTTTAATATCTATAAAAACGCCCTTTTCCATACCTTTCAATATCCTCAAAAAATGCCCTTTTCCATATCTTTCAATATCCTCAAAAAATGCCCTTTTTAATATTTACAAATAAGGCCCTTTTTAATATTTACAAATGACGCCCTTTTAAATATTCAATAAAGCACCCTAATATATAAAAAAGGACCCTTTACAACATCTTCAAAAAATGCCCTTTGCGATATTCATTTTCATTTCAGTATCTTTCTCAAACAAAACCAGATACCAGAAGAAGACATATCAATAAAGTAATCTTGTCATGGTCAAACAATGAAACTTGATATTTGAAACCCCAATAAATTTTCACGTCTGGCACACTGAAGATGGGAAAGTATTGGGAGGATAAATAGTTCTGAGGCGTCGGGCATAAGACAATTAGAATAAATGAGGGGAAACGGGGCGTTCTAATGAGCAATGTTCTCAAACGACAAATTTAAGTTTAAGGAGACCTGATAACAGAAGAGATCACAAACAGCATGTCTTTAGGGGGAACATTAAATGAAACGGATTTCTCCCAAAGGAGCATCTATAGGAAAAGAAAATTTCTCCAGGACGAAATTCTAGCTATCAGAATCATTTGAGAGGCTGATATATCATAAGGGGTTTTTATACATAAATGAAATTCTAGACTATATTAAATAGAGATGTATACATATACATACATCATATATATATATATATATATATATATATATATATATATATATATATATATATATATATATATATATATATATATATATATAACATATATATATATATATATATATATATAATATATATATATATATATATATATATATATATATATATATATATATTTATATATATATATATATATATATATATATATATATATATATATATATATATATATATTATAATAGTGGACTATTCTAAGTATTTACTTTGATATCACACTAGTATATCAAATCCTACTTATCATAATGTTACAGAAACGAAAACCACGACGTATGTAAGTTATCCTATCTGGAATATAACTACATTCTGGAATGAATAATGAAGATGCTACATTAATCTGATGACATGAACACTGACTCTCTATTGAAAGGCTGTACTATTTTGAGAGAGAATAGAGAGAATAATAATAATAATAATAATAATAATAATAATAATAATAATAATAATAATAATAATAATATTGAACGCCAAAAAAAAAAAAAAAAATTTAAACATTTAAACATTTTGTGGCAGCATTACTTGCCTAGAAGCCAAAACATTATATGAAGTTTACTACAGTTATACTTTACACTTGGTAAAACATTGTTTGGATTTACAGATGGTAAAACATTGGGTTGATAGATGGTAAAGCATTGGGTTTACATTTGGTAAAACATTGGGAACATCAAACTATCAATTTTATCACTTTCGGTTATCTCGCAACCTTTACTGAAAACAACTGATTCATTTAAAAATTATTTTCAACAACACTGAAGAAGTCAAATTCTGCTATACTCTGTTTGGCGAAGTATGGTCGTCAAATGGAATTATATTACCTTTAAAGTTATATTCATATACTTCCTTCGTGAGATCAGTCTTAGTCTGTTTAAAGGATAAAATTTTGGGTCAACAATGAAGAAATTTATAGATTTTTCTTTTGTCCGCTGCAGGAAAAATGCCTCAGACACATCCTTCCATTCGCGTCTGTTTATGGAGTGGAAAAGAGCAAAATGCATACGAGAGCAAACATATATATATACAGTATATATATATATACATATATATATATATATATATATATATATATATATACAAATATATATATATATATATATTTATATATATATATATATATATATATATATATATATATATAAATATATATATATATGTGTGTGTGTATATATATATATATATATATATATATATATATATATATATATATATATATATATATATATAGATAGATAGATAGATAGATATTTAGAATTAGAAATTGTATATTTTATTTCTGGAAATGAATAAAGAATCCAATGAAGATATCCGGAAGTAGAATAAATATATAAGAAAAAGTTACAAAGAATAAATCGAATTTCATAAAATAATAAAAGAACAATAAGCAAAGCAAAAACACCAAATTAATAACAAGAAATAAATAAACAAATAAATAAGTTAGTGAAATACGAGACTGTCACAAACGGAATGAGGAACCTAAGACGATCTCCCTACCTACAAATAATAACAATATTAATACAAATAACATCATATCTCCTTATCGCTCTAACATGCTTTAAAAGAGCTAATGGTACAAAATAATGTTCTCGACCTTGCCAGGATTCGAACCTGGAATCTTCTGATCCGTAGTCAGACGCGTTATCCGTTGCGCCACAAGGCCGTTCTAACGGAAAAAAGTTTCAAGGCACTAATTATTCATTCCTCAAACTAACTTATTCTTTTATCAATACTACATAAATTTTCTTCAAATAAATTATATTGATATTTTCCAACCAATTAAGAAATAGAATTTTAAATTTTTATTTATATAGAGGCATTTGAAGCAAAGATTTTTTTTAACATGCACACGGACAGTGTAGGACCTGGTTCTCCCCGTTATATTTCGGTACAACTTAGAGTATTGGCCAAAAAAGCTACCACCAGCTGACATACCGCCTCCCCTCACACTCTCTTCTTCCCATCATGTCCTTACCACTCAACAGGGCTTCAACTACAAGTATTATCTGTTCCTGTACAATGACATGATTAATAAACATATAAGGAAATAAGCGATAAGAGAATATGAAATAAGGAGGTATTTCATTGAACTGAATAAACTGCCAGAAGACTAGTTTCCTGAAGACTTTGCAACTTTATGTTCCTTAAATGATAGTGATAAAAATGGTGTAGATCCTTGCTAAACTTAAACCTAATGAATTATATACTGTCATGACTGCATAGAGCTGGATATTAGCTGTGTATGTGTGCATATAAATACATACATATATATATATATATATATATATATATATATATATATATATATATATATATATATATATATATACACACAGTTGAAAGTGTGTGCCAGCATATCTACCTGAATATTTGGCTGCTCTTCTCTTACATTATATATACCGCCCCTTCTTCTATATGTCCCGACTCTCAGTGTTTCCCATTGGTGAAATCTGATCTTGGCTGGCAATTCAATTCCCTCATCCTTTTTCTTTTCGTAAAATGAAAAATACTTTCTCCGTTCCATCTTTGACCCAAGAATGAAAAAGATTCATATATCACGAGAGGAGACGTTGGGAGGTAAACATCTTCGAGAGATCGATACATCATAAACTACATAGCTTAGCTTTCTCAGTTTTTTCCTTGGAGCGAAAAAATAAGAAAAAAAAATCTTTCATCTTTTTCAGTCCTTTTCGGAGGGCATCTTAAATTTAAAAGTTTAACCCAATATTCATATTTCATAAAAGTATTCTCAAGAGCTTCTTTTAAAAAGTATTTATCGATTAATCAGATTGACGAAGGGAAAAATAACCTGACTCACAGGACTGGAGAAGGTTCATTATGAAAACAAAAAAGTTATTAGTAAACAACAAAGTTAACAGAGTTAATTATAACTTGTCTGTTACAATATTGTAAGACTTTATTAACAGGTATAACTGAAAATTATGGTTCTGATAAAATCTTTTGTAAAGACTTCCAATTAAAGACTTATTATTATCAGTTATCGATTTAAGGTTGCACATTCTTCCGAGATACGCTTTAATATCAGTGGTAAGGAATTCACCAGAGAAGGGTAATGGGTCACAAGGAGGGGGGTGGGTGGTGCCATGAGTAAACACGTAATAAATGAGTGCGTCCTCTTCCCAGATGGATGTGGTGACTTCCTTTTCCTTTTTGTACTGATAACTGTCATTACCACACGTAACTGATTCTACAGCTATTCGTTATTAAATGACTTTCGATAAATCCTGTTATAGATACTGGAAACATTTAGAATTGATCTCGTCATCAGCAGCCATTGCCTGGGCCTCCCCGGTCCTAGCTTGGGTAGAGAGGGAGCTTGGATGCTGATCGTATGTATATATCATCAGTCTCTGGAGCATTGTCCTACTAGCCATTGCATTGTCCCTGTACCTTGCCTCTGCACTTCATGATTGGCCTTTGAATCTTAAACAGATGAATGAATGCAGAGAGGTAAGCGTATACCGACATCGTCCCAAATCCTGTGAGAAGAAACATATTTGTTCACTGACGACTGAACCCCGACCTCCCATCCCTGTGCAATATTGACTTGACATACCAGTGACCTTGCTGGATGACCTGATTACCCGCTTGATCACTCATCGCAATAAGGCATCAAGATCAGCAAACATGACAGACAATCTAAAACAGCAACGCTATTAAGCTGTTGTCATCAATCGTGACTCCGTATTCAAACAAAGTCACTGTCTTATTCCAGTTTATCGTGTATATAGAGAAAAAGTCTTCAAACACTGTCTATTATTTGCTTTTATTTCTAAAACAAAGAGGTAACTATTCTTTTACAATGATTCGACAGAAGAGTTTTATTGAACTCAAAATATGATCAAGGGTCAAAGCAAAAGGTTCCTTTAAAGAATTTAAACTAATAAAATTCTTCTCTTGAGTTTCAGAAATAATCTCAAAGTTTCATTTTCTGCTTATCCAAAAACATTAACTGATGAAAGGATATATTTTTTATACATTAGAAAAAAAATGTATATCCAATGGAATTATAAAAAATGTGAAAAATAAAGAATTAATGGAAGGATATTCAAAACATAAAAGAATGTTCGCATTAGATGAAAACTACAATTACACGACACCGTAAGAACTATCGACCTTGAAACAAGAAACCAAACGAACGTTCATTCACACATGCAGACATAACAGGATATATGAGAGGACCCACTAAGTAATTAAAAAAGGTAATTCTAAGAAAATGGGCCTTGGAAATTAGATCTATTCTTATTTGAATTTTAAATCATATATTTTAGAACAATGCCTATAAGATGAGTAACTCAACATTCATGCTAAGTAGTAAGGAACCATGATTATCAGACTTATAATGCACATAAATGATAGTTCTATAAAACTTACAAGATGCACTCATTCAAACTATACATATGAATTATACAAAATGCATTCGTTCAAAAAAGTCGGTGGAAAATACATTTATCTGTTCAATGGAGAATGAAACGAAAATACATTTTGAACGCTTCGAAAAACGAGAATTGGAGGTTGGGTGCCCCAATGGATTCTTTCTGCCCATTGGAAGAATATATAAGCCTTTAATTCGCCTCTCTACGGTAACCCTGGACCCGAATTCTACTTATCCCTAACCCCAGGCGTAGTTTTCCTCATTCCATTCGCAACATGAGCTCAAATAACAACTCGCTTAAACTGGATATATACTTCTTTCCATTTCACAAACCCACAAGTGAAATTTGTTTTCCTCTCCGGTTATCGCTCCAAAACCATACCGATACCGATGTGTTCTCTCTCTCTCTCTCTCTCTCTCTCTCTCTCTCTCTCTCTCTCTCTCTCTCTCTCTCTCTCTCT
>NC_090727.1:111450626-111458126 GCF_036898095.1 Palaemon carinicauda | reverse complement strand
TCAGTGTGCCTAGAAGTTTTTAAGAATTTATATTGGGAAAATGTGGGAAATAACATTAATGGGGGAATTCCTCAAACTAAAAATTTCCACATGACACTTCTGTTTAGTGAATCACGGAAGGAATTGCAAAAGATGATAGAAGACTGAAAATAAATATGAGTAAAACTAAGATGATGTTCAATGAAAAGGCAGACACACAACAAATAAGGGTTATGGACGAACCTCTTGAGATTATTAATAAATATATGTACTCAGGACAGACAGTAAGTGTTTCCCCAGGACACGAAGCCGAAATTTGGAAAAAAAAAATTATAAGCATGGGATACAGAGATTTTGGTAAACAAAAGGAGATTATGGAAAGTAAAATACCATTCTCGCTAAAAAAAAACAAGCATTTAATGAGATGGTCCAACCAGTATTAACTTATGCATCATAAAATCAGAGCCTTACTAAAGCCTCAAAACATAGGCTACTTACTACTCAAAGTGCTATAAATAGAATAATGATGGGAATAACATTAAGAGGCAGAAAGAGTGAAACATGGATACGAGGGCAAGCTAACGCAGAGGATATTCTAACAACATGGTCGAAAAAGAAATTGACATGGACAGGGTATATAATGAGAATGACAGATAATAGATGGACATTAAGAATAACAGAATGGGTCCCTAGAGATTACAAAAGAAGCTGAGGAAGGAAAAGAGGACAATGGATTGACGATGTAAGAAAATGTGCGGGTGAAGACTGCTATAGAAAGACCATAAACATATGCAAGTGGAAGGGCATGTCTGAGGCCTTTGTATGTGTGTGTGTGGATAATGAGTCTTGGTAATGAAGCCTCAAAAACAATTTCCTAGCAACATGCAAAATTACATTTCGGTCAGATTTCCTTCACAAGTAAACTAATAACTAGATCGTTGAAATTCCCGCTTCATTTCCATTAACGCTAGAGTTTTCTTCACAAAGAAACTGGGTAATATTAGTCAGTAAATAAAGATCCGCGAAATAAACTGCCATGTCGATAAACGGTTTTAGAATAACTTTAGATTGAACATGATTATTGTAATCGAGACCAAAATTAATGGTTTTGTGCATACTGTTTATGAAAACATCTTGTATCCCAATGGAAATATGTTGAACTACCATAATCTATAACAAAAAATATTTGTTTGTTTTCTTAACATAAGTGAACTGAAAAAAAAAAAATCTTGAGATACCTAAAAAAATATTGGTAATAATGGTTCTTCCTATAAGAATAAGTAAAGCTCCTTTTTACCTTTTCTACATTTATGAAGCGAGTTTCATTCGTTTCCACCATTACGCTTTGGGTAATCGACTCTCACAACGTAACCGCCTCTCTCTCTCTCTCTCTCTCTCCTCTCTCTCTCTCTCTCTCTCTCTCTCTCTCTCTCTCACGCAAAGATTCCATATAAAATCGTAAAATCATTGGGAATATTTCCCTTCTAAACGATACTATGGAATCTTATTTTTATCAAGCAAGTAATTGGATTTGCTTCAACATTACCTTTTACACCTTTGTAATCAATTTTCAATTTCAACGCTCCAGTGCTTTTGGAATTTGCTTTCTTTTTTTCTTCTTTCTATTCTCGAAATTTTGAAAGTGATTTCGCACAGCTACATATTGCAAATGTCTGTGTTATTTCTCCTTTATTCAATATCTCTGTTTGCAGTTTCCTATTGCATTCCTTCTCATTTATATTTTTGTCTTTTCTGTCTTTTCCAGTCTTTCCCTGAAACTATTTTCTCTTGCATGAAAATTAAAAGCATTTAGAATCATATTCCCAAAGAAATCGTATTTCAGTAAAATAAATAAACAAACAAACAAAAATAGTCCGTGAAATCATAACAAGTTACAGTATATATCTACTTTTACAAGAATTGAAAACAGATTTTGGATCACAGGTAGAAAACTATAAGATAAATCGATAATTTAATATCATCCTCTTGGATGAACCAAATCCAGAGTGTCAAAATAAATCAATAAAAAAAATTAGACAGACAAATAAATAAACAAGCCCCAGAAAGGGAATAAACATGAACACACAATTCCCTCGGAGGCTGGCAAGAGAACTCACTTGGAAGTCCACAAGGCATGATGCCACAGCAAAAAACCAACAACAAAGAACTATTGGGTCTGCCCCAATCTTTTCACCTCACACTGAACTTCATTTTAACACTACCCCTCCAATCCTTACAATCCTCCCTCCCTCCCTACCTATCCTATCCCCTCTATACTGTAGCTGTAGCTATGTGTGTGTGTATGTATGTATATGTATATGTATATGTATATATATATATATATATATATATATATATATATATATATATATATATATATATGGGTAGGGGAGAGAGACAGTAGTCATACTATAGTGAAAGGTTTAGGGGTAGGACGGGATAAATCTGTGGATGTGTGTGCATATCTATCTAAATCTATATGTAAATATATATATATATATATATATATATATATATATATATATATATATATATATATATATAATAGAATATATTATATTATTTATATGTGTATATATATATATATACATATATATATATATGTGTGTGTGTGTGTGTGTGTGTGTGTGGGAGTGTGTGTGTGTGTTAAAATTTACTTATTGTTACTATTTGCTATTGAACAATACCAAATATATCTATTCATGATATAATTATTATTTATATTCAACGAATATAACTGTTTCTAGTCTACTGCAGGACAAAGGCCTCAGACATGTCATTATTCTTGTCTGGAGGTTGGGCATTTTTCATAACCACGCTGGCCACTGCAGATTGGCGATATTGTGAGATTTTAGTCTAAACGCTCATAGGAATTCAATCTAGTATGGGTGACTAACTAGTATAGTTCGACGATCATATATATATATATATATATATATATATATATATATATATATATATATGTATATATATATATATATATATATATATATATATATATATAGCCTATATATATATATGTATATATATATAGATATATATATATATATGTATATAATGTGAGTGTGTATATATATATATATATATATATATATATATATATATATATATATATATATATATATATATATATATAGATATATATATATGTATATAATGTGAGTGTGTGTATATTTATATATACAGTATAAATATCTTTATATATTTCCAAGCAAAGAATAGGACAGAACGTTTTTTAATTAACGTTAAAAATTTGGTAAAGCAAATGTTGATGATGATGGAGCAGCAAGAAAACGATGTACAGATAGAGCGAAAATATCATTTAATCATTCTCTTATATCCCTGAAGAACGAGAATACTTTGCAGACTTTATAAAAAATATTTCATGCAAATACTAAGGAGAATATTATATAATATTATGAGTCACTAGATATTAATATATTTATTAAAAGTCTTAATAAAAAAATAAGTTTTACTTTAGATAAAAAAAATATTGATTACATCTATATATATTTGCTTCTATAAATTAACATCTATAGCTTAGAATAGTGAAGGAAGTCTTGTGTCAATCACTTCCCAGCGAATTTCTTCCGGTTCCAAACGAAATTTTGAAGAACTCGTCCGGAGACTTAAGGCGGAATTAGCGGAATATGATCATATGATAAAACACCTGATATAGGAGCGCGCTCTCTCTCTCTCTCTCTCTCTCTCTCTCTCTCTCTCTCTCCTCTCTCTCTCTCTCTCTCTCTCTCTCTCTGTGTATGAAATTTACCTTTGAGGTCTATTTGCTATTGAAATGACAAAAATATCTATTTGATATATAATTTTCTATCTATATGCAACAAATATAGCCGTTTCTAGTCTACTGCAGGAATAAGGTATCAGAAATGTCATTATTCTTGTCTGGAACTTTTCTAAAGAGAGATATATATATTGTCAGCACTTATATGATTAAGAACAGAATGAATAATTTAGGCCAACGCTAAGTAAAAATCATGTTTATCTCTCCCGTTTTCCATGAGAGAGAGAGAGAGAGAGAGGAGAGAGAGAGAGAGAGAGAGAGAGAGAGAGAGAGGAGAGAGAGAGCCTATATCAAGGGTTTTATTAATATGATCATATTTAAAGATTGATTAGGTTGCCTAGCGTTGCAACTACAAGGGTCCTTGACACTAGGCGGCTTCATAACTGCCAGGGTCACTGACGCCTCAAGGTAGAATGAAACGCAGTAAAAGAGTATTTAATCATCCTATCATATCCCTGAAAACGGAGAGGAATTTTGAACGTTCAAGTCAGAATCATTTTTTCAACTGAAAATTTCGGATATTATTATGTAAATAATAATACGCTTATTTTTGGAATTTGAATTACTTTCACGATAAGAAAGCAAAAATATTTTTTCTAAATGATTCCAAATTTGCCGATTTGTAAGCTACTCACACGGAAAATATCTAAGAGGAGAAATACTTCCTCGGAGCACAGGAGGAAAATGTCAGAAGCAGACAAAAGTGCTTATAGCAACCATTCGGCGTCAATGACCTTTGATGTCAGGATCCCAGAAAACTTCAAATCAATCAATCAATTGTAGTAACTATCTTTGATTAACCCTCAGAAATTGGTAATTATGTCGCTATGGCTACTACATCCATAGGACGTCCTTGGCAATAAGACCTCTTGAGGCCCCATTTCCAGGAAAAGTAGATTTATGAGGCGGTAATCTAATTTAAAAGGGTTTATTGACCCTGTCATTATTCTGTGTTATGCTTTCGGTGGTCGTAAATCTTCTAATTTTTCTATAGGTGGCCTTAACACTTACTTAAGTCCCACCTAACCCCTTAATTTCACTCCCTATTTATCTATTTCATTAATTCAACCTTGGTGAGCTTAAAGTTGCACATACAATTACTTAAGATCGTAATACAGTTACGCGATTGCACAAGTCTCCAAAAGTGGTAAAAAAATCACGTATCCGAAAAATCTTTTTTTTTTTTTTTTTTTTTTTTTTTTGCAACAGATGCACAGTCACTTTTATAATAAAATTACAGCAAAGGACTTTATTCATTTACTAACACTACAAAGTAATAAGATACGAGCTAATAGTTTACTGCATTCATATACAGACACCAATCTCTCTCTCTCTCTCTCTCTCTCTCTCTCTCTCTCTCTCTCTCTCTCTCTCTCTCTCTCTCTCTCTATGCTTATCATATATTCAATAGGCATCACAGAGCAAACTCCTAATCACAGCCTGATCCAGCTGTCACAAATAGAGTGAACGAACCAATGAAATGGGCTTTAAGCCAAATGAGAGGATCATCTGCACCGTGGCACTAATGCCCTTTCAGCCTCTACTGTAAAGCCTCACTGACAGCATTTGAATGGAAGAGCTACGTCCATTTGCTTTCAAACTAGTTGTAGCATTTATAGGTAATCCACTCACACTTATAAATCCCATCTGTTTTTATGCTCCTCAGTTCTATAGGTACCCATCCTTTTATGAGAATTATGCTTTCCTACATAACCAGGGACAGGATTAGAAATGAAACTATAAGAGAGATTACTCGAGTGCCATATGTGGATGAGATAATGAGGAGAAGATGGAGATGGATTGGGCATGCTCTTCGCACCCCCCAAGAGAGATTAGTTCACCAAACGTACGACTGGGCTCCACAAGGCACTAGAAGAGTTGGAAGACCCAGCCCTACATGGCTGAGGACTATGAAGCGTGAAGTGGGAGATGATGAATGGAGAAGTATTGATTTGAAGGCTCAAGATTATATATATATATATATATATATATATATATATATATATATATATATACATATATATATATATATATATATACATACATATATATATATATATATATATAGATATATATATATAATATATATATATATATATATATATATATATATATATATATATATATATATATATATATATGATGTAAATGAGAAATTAATACGGGGAAAGCAACTAGATTTCATTGCACAATAGTCACCGTGGAATAGTTGACCGTACAATAAAAGTCAAAAGTTTTCAGGTTTTCGTTTTAATGTGAGATAGATTTTGTCATTTTTATTACCTCCAGATATAAAAGGATATAAAAATGGATAAGAGTCAGTAAAAGTTCCTCATCTATGTCTGCAAAGATCACTAGTCTCTTTTTGCTATAAAAGGGTGTTTTTGCTGTATATACAGGAAATTATGATTTAAAAAAGAAGGGGAGTATGTTTTTAAAAACATTTATTATTGATCAAATACGTTTATACAATTATTTAACATTAGGATAGAACTGTCAAAGAATAAATCCCTAGAAGAAAAATAAAAGGTTTGAAACCTAACATAAAACTTATGAACCATTTGAACTGCATTTTTTCTTCGCGAGTGTTGATCCAGAAAATGAAAGTACGCTCATCTAAAGACAGGTTCAACGAGGTTGATGTCATAGTTATTATTTTCACATTGCGAACGAATTTATTTAGAACAGTATGGTATATTAAAATACTGTTACCTAATATAAAAAGAATTACTGTAAGATCATGAGAGGGAAAAATCAGCTCTTCAATAGAAAATCACGAGGGAATCTCGCCGAATGGAACGCAATGGCCGCTGTGCAAATACAAGGCATAATTTCATTTGAATATTCAATGGTTGACAACAAACCTCAGCGGAGAAGACTAAACAAAAACAACATTTCAGAGCCATGTACTAAAATATTCTTTCTCTTAATTGTACAGTAGAAGAGGCAAGAGACTGCAATATAGAGGCAATTACTTAGGGACACGGAGCTTAGGTTCGAATAACACGCAAGATTAACATTCTAATTCGGGATGCAATTAGATGCTCGGCCAATTTAAATATGTTTTGTCTATTGCTTTAACTCCAGACTGGCAAGTTACGGATTGTGCAGTATAATAAATACTTTTAACCAAGCTCTAATAACTAAATGCTTACTGTTACTGTAATGAATAATCAAATTCCGACAAATTTCTGCAAATAGTTGCCAAATTTAATGCGCTGAATGACTACTGTTTTATTTTCCATAGCAGGGAGACAGAGAAGGGCAGTGTATCAAACATACGATACTAACATATATGAATATCAATGTATTTGAAATCCAAAGGCCTTCCTTTATCGGATGAACGAAAAGGAAAATTGTTAGATGACTGATGACTATTCTATCATTCATTTGTGAAATTACTCTTTCGATATGAAATTTCAAGAGATAAGCAATGAAAAGAGAAACGTGGAAACATTTCGGACAACTATTTTAATACCAACATCAAAAAGACTATCCCGGGATGATGACTAAAATACTTTACGTATTGGTGTCAGGTCTTAATTTGCTGCATCTCTTCCACCGAAGATAATGCAAAACTTAAATGAGAAGAAAAGACATACACGATCTGATTTCACCTTCACCGTATTCAAGGTTTCTCACTTTAGATGGCACACTGATTAAGGAAATCTAATCTAGTCAACAGTAACAATAATCTATCTGACAAAATGGGGAAAATA
>NC_090727.1:111438126-111445626 GCF_036898095.1 Palaemon carinicauda | reverse complement strand
ATAATAATAAATAATAAATAATAATAATAAATAATGAATAATAATAATAAAAAATAGATAATAATAATAAACAATAAAAATAAATAAATATAATAATAATAGTAATATTAATAAATAAAATTTATGATAAATAATAAATAATACTAATACTAATAATAATAATAAATAAAAATGATGAATAATAATAAATAAGGATTAATAATAATAAATAATGATTATTAAAAAAATAATAAATAAAAATAATAATAATAATAATAATAATAATAATAATAATAATAATAATAATAATAATAATAATAATAATAATAATAATAATAATAATAATAATAATATGTTTTCTGGCAAACTATCTCACATCTGTCCAGCGTCGTAAAAATTTAACTTTTTTTTTTTTTTTTTTTTTCAAAGTAGCATTTAAATATTTTCATATTACCTAGAATTTGGTTATCATTTTAAAGTAGTTTACATTTTTGTTCGAGTCAAAATTTCAGCAGTGTGTTAGGATACAAGATAACAGTATGTCATTTAGTGCATAGTCGTAAATGTAGTAATTAATCGTGATTTTTAACTGAACGGAAGCTGTACAGAATCTGCAGGAAGCGATGAGATGTTGAGGGATAAAGCATACTGTGCTCTGTACTCTAGGCTGATTGAAGGATTGCGTTCTTACTTGTATATGAATATCAACACCAATTAAGTCAAGGGGTGGGGGGGGGGGGGGTAAATAGTTCTCGGTTTATGAAGGGCAGCTACCTCATCTGGCCTTATGTACAACAAAACCCTTCTATGGTGAACTAAAACAATATATTTCTTTTAAATGTTATTAACAGATACTAAATTAATGATAAAGTTTCTAAAAACAAACAAAAGCAAACAAAAATGGAATCTTCATTGTGATATGATTCGTAGATAAAATCCTTGCCAGCGCCTATTGCTTGGAAGGTCCTGTATTACAACGTTACTGCGAAACCTTCGTCTGTATAATATATTTGCAAGATAACAGTATTCTTAGTCTATGTTAACGAACTACTCAATTACAACATAGATGAAATTGAAGTAATCTAATGCAGCTCAAGCCTGGACTCTTTAATTGTGTACCTGAATTTTCATTATTTGTACAAATAAAAACACACGAAAAAGCCCTTCAATCATATTGCAGCTATTCTCTGAAAGAATGCAGTTCAATACAATGATATATTTTTCCCTATGCCTACCGGCACTCGAATGGACCCACGGTCCAGATATACCAGGTCAGCCAAGGCCCAGCTCAAGGTGTGAAACGCCAATACTGTGACGTCACTTGCCCTCGTCTCACACGTGGGTATTTAAAACAAAGAACCATGGACTTAGTTACCTGTCCATAAAGGCAACGTAATCAATATATATATATATATATATATATATATATATATATATATATATATATATATATATATATATATATATACTATATATATATATATATATATATATATATATATATATATATATATATATATATATATATATATACTTATATATACATAAATATATATATATATATATATATATATATATATATATATATATATATATATATATATGTATATATATACACACAAATATATATATATATATATATATATATATATATATATATATATATATATATATATATATATATATATATATTTCTCTTTTTATTCCTTCATTCATTCCATCAGTGCTAATGCCAAATAGCTGTGGAGTATTTAGCTATTTTGATACACGTATAAAAAGAAAAAAAAAACTAAAAGCTCAAATATAAAATACTATCGTTTTCCTAATGCAAAGCCATACATAGACCAGTGTCAAGTGTATACCTGAATGTTGTTGTGCTGACAGAATCAACATTGTTAATGCTACTGTTGGCTAGATTCATTTTAAACCAGAGGATAACAAAGATGATATGAAGTGAATTTGATTCCATATGAAGCACTTAGCTTAAACCTGACATCTGTAAATCCGTTCGTACCTTTGAGAAAATGCATTCATAATGTCAAATTTCGTCTTGCCTGTTGCTAAGTTATCAATGTGGCATTATTTACAGGATAGTTTTGGTGGTTGGCTCAAAATCTGTAATGCTTCATGAGAATGATTCCCCGTCGGAGATTCACTCTGGCTCTTTTGACCAAATTCGTAGCTTTTCCGGCCAAAGTCTAATTAAATCAACCTTAAACAAAATATATCGAATGTTCACAGGATTACAACTACATATTGACCCTCTGGTATCCATCAATGATAGTGGGAATCAAAGGAGGCTCACTTTCTTTCAGTTTTGTTAAAGCGTCCGCCTTATGTTTCAGACTACAGAATTCATAATCATATTTCCAATATGCGATATATACTTTTCTTATCTTGATCTATATCATTATACTAAAAAGCCACTTTAAATGTAAATTTACAGAGTAACTTCTAGGAAATAAGCAGTTGATACGATACAATGCTATAATTCTCCGAGATTTTCCTTTTTCTAAGGACTCCCCTAGACCTAATCCTAGATACCCTCGGATTCCTCTAAAATTGGGTAATTTCCCCTAAAGGGAAAACACTGACCCATGTGTATGTGCAATGGGAACACGCCCCATAACCTAACGAGACTGTAAAGAAATATATTAATGAGCTTATTTGTGCTTGTCCGGGCAGGCACGTTTAAAAACATTGATTATGGATCAAAGAGGCATCGGTGAGGTAGACGCATCAGAAAATGATCTAACCCAAACCTCATTTGTGGTAATTAACATAAAAGAATATGTAACATTTTCTGTAAATGAAAAATAATCAGATGACTTTATAGGCATCTTTGATAAAATATCGACAAGGTATCGATTTCAATATTCATTTTCATGAGATAATGAAAATAGATAAGGGGACCGTCAGCCATGTCCTCCATATTTTTTTCTAATTATTAAAAATACATTCCTAAATATGTTTTAGACATATGTAATACCTTAAAATATAATGTTTTTAATTTTTTAGATACATTTGTCTCCACTAATATGATACGAATTGTATTGAAAATCATACCATCAAAACTTCTTAATAAATCGAATAATTCTCTGTGACAAATTTTCGATTTTCCTTTTACTCTCTTTTAATGAAGTTTTTCTTAATTTTCTTCGTCTAGACGTAAAATAATCATGAAAATGAGAGAAAACCGAAAATCAAATCTTTCCCTCTATAATCTAACTATAAATAAGTGAAAAAATTACCTAAGTGACAATAAGTATGTTTTTGAGTTATGAGCTCCCAAAGATTTGCTATAAATTTTCGCCTTTTTTTTTTTTTTAAATCAAGATAACATTATAATGATAACCTCAATTTGTACTTTCATTGATTATTCCTACATGAAGGCTCCCTAAACGAGGCATTTAAACACTAAGTTTACCAATACACTTGGTGTAAGGATGTCACGAGTTGCCAGCGGCCTCTCATTGTTTTGGTTTTTTTTTCTTTTTTTTATGTTCTCTGATTACTTTTTTTTTTTTTTTTTTTTACCTTAGTTAACACTGGCCTTACTATAAAGTTAACGAGGCCGTTGTGAAAACCCATTGTAAATACAAAATGCAAGTAAACAAACACACATGCCAAGTAACTTCTATACGTCTTCAGAAACTGTCTCTGGCTGCTGTTCTCGTAGATCGCGTTCGCCTACCATCTACCGATGCCTTCAATCTCTGCCAGACATACAGAATTTCGAAATATAAGTAAAAAAATCCCTATATATATGAAAAATTGAACACGCAAAGACGATTCTGTCAAACTCAGCTATGTAGACGACGCAGGGAAGATGACGTCATCATTTAAAGACTGCTTCATCTTCATTATTTGTAAAAAATAATTAGATGAAACATGGGGAGATTTTTCTGCATACATGTAAACAATAAAACGATTTTAGATTCCTCAAAACACCATAGGGGACGGTAATGTAATGTGGGGGTTCAAAACGGAGGTGATGAATTAGCCTAACTTGTGGATCTAAGCAGATAAACAAACTGTCTCACATTGAAAAACAGGAGCCATTGAGTTCAGCTCCAAAAGAGATATCCAATCGGAGTGAAGATCAAATCTTTCTAGTCTTCGGCTTTTGAAAGCAACTAATGGAAGACTTCGTTTTAAGCCTCAATATGGCACATCTCCCAAGAATGACTTTGTTCTAAAATTATTTTGAAAGTTCTCAAATACTATAATTTTGGTTGCATAATTAAAATATTATTTAGATCAAAATTAAAAGTAATAATTGTTTACAAATATCAACATCAATAATAAAATTAATGCAATACCGCATTTAATTTGATATAATACTTTCTAAAATTTTATCTTCAAAACATGAATTCAAAAATACCCTGCGATTTCCTTATAGTCATAGTATTCCCCAGGTGGACTCTTCTCTGTGTTCATTCACGCCCATCACCTTGTCGATATACACAAGGATGAGATTCAACCAAATTGTGACGTCATAATTTCAATAGCTTGTGTGAAAGAGGGAATGTTCATCTTCATCTACACACTGCTGCAAAGCGGGACTTTTCAACGCTATTCCCAATTTTGTTCTGGCAAGATGTTTGGTCTTGAATATTTATAACAAAAATGTCTTTATAGTAATAAAGGAGAACGAAAAAATATTAAAATGGTAATGGAGAAGAAAATATCTAAATAGCAAAAAAGGCTGAGCAAGCAACTAATAGACAGTTTCTGGTCCATTGCAGGAGAAAGGCCTCATACATGACAATATTTATATTGAGCTGTGTTCTAGCTTAAATTCCTTTAGTTATCCTCCAGAAGGAACAAAAGTTAAAGATAAAACTAAAATATAACGTATAGTTGCCTTTTATGTGGATCTTTGGAGGGGGGGGGGGGTGGATGGAGAGGACATGAATGCTGTGGAAAGTTCTACCACAAGAAGTGTGTCTTTATAGACAACGTTATAGAAAAAATTGAAATGGTTTTGCCAAAATTGTGTAGATGAAGCCAAGTAATAATAGCCATGACGAATATGTCGAAAAAGGATAATCGAATGCAAGAAATATGGCACCTTATAATAAATTTGAAAAACTACCTAATGCTAGAAGTATGAAACTTCAAAATAGAGGTCAAATAGGCTCTAATCCTAAAGGTAAGGAACCTTAATATTAAGGTCAATGATATTCTAATGATAGAAGTATGGCACTTCAAAAATAGATGTCAAAGATCCTCTAATGCTAGAAGTAAAGAGCGACTAAATAAAGGTCAAAGAGCCTCTAATACTAGATGTAAGGAACTTCAATATAGAGGTCAAAGATCCTCTAATGCTAAAAGTATAGCACTTCTAAAATAGATGTCAAAGACCATCTAAAGCTAAAAGTTGAGAGCTACTAAATAGAAGCCAAAGAGCCTCTAATACTAGATGTAAAGACCATTAAACTAGAGGTTAAGGAGCCTCTAATGCTAGAGGTAAGGTGACTCAAAATAGAGGTCTAAGAGGCTCTAATGTTAAAGGTCAGGTGTCTCAAAATAGATGTCAATGGACCTATAATGCTACAAGTAAGGCACTGCTGAATAGAAGCCAAAGAGGCTCTAATCGTAAAGGCGAGGAGTCTCAAAATAGGGGTCAAAGAGTCTCTTATGTTAAAGATAAGGTGCCTCAAAATAGATGTCAAAGAACCTATAATGCTAGAAGTAAGGCACTACTATATAGAATCCAAAGAGCCTCTAATCGTAAATAAAAGGAGTCACAAATTATGGGCCAAAGAGTCTCTAATGCTAGAATTACGGCACCTCAAAATACAGGTTAAAGAGCCTCTGATGCTAGAGGCAATGTTCCTGAAAATAGAGGTCAAAGAATCTCTGATTCTTGATATTTAGCACTTGAAGAATGTTGTGTGACAGTCACATATCTACAAACTATGGCAGAAATTAGGTTTAAGACATTTCCTCCAAGGGCAGGAATATCTCTCTCTCTCTCTCTCTCTCTCTCTCTCTCTCTCTCTCTCTCTCTCTCTCTCTCTCTCTCTCTCTCTCTCTCTCTCTCTCTCAAATATATATAAGGATCGTTGGTTAGCCGCATTACGTTCAATTATCGATTGCATTCCAACTCTAGAACACTATGGAACAAACAAACTAAGATGGCCGTCGCTGACCAGAAAAATAATTCGCGTTAAAATGAGATAACACCCTAAAAAATTGTGTTGCCTTTACCGAAAGTCATAAGTATAACCTAATCCCATATTATCCTCTTTCCGAAAATCCAACTTATCGGGAACGATAAAGAAATTGATAACTTGGGAATCCAAATTTTCTGTATCAAAGCATATTTATCTTTTCCCTATCATGGCTTAACACACGTCCACAAACACACTCACACACACACGGATATATATACATACATATATATATATATATATATATATATATATATATATATATATATATATATATATATATATATTTTATATATATATATATATATATATGTTCATACATGTACATATAATATTTAGATATATATGTAATAGTATATATATATATATATATATATATATATATATATATATATATATATATATATATATATATATGTGTGTGTGTGTGTGTGTGTGTGTGTATACATCTATATATATACGGTATATATATATATATATATATATATATATATATATATAGATAGATAGATAGATAGATATTACTCATCAGACACAGAACTGAATGCGAAAGATATTCAAGTATAAAATCCACAGGAAACAGGAAAGTAAAAGGCCAGGTACCAAGCACTTTCTTGTGTTACGTACACTTCTCCAGGGTCCATATATATATATATATATATATATATATATATATATATATATATATATATATATATATATATGTATATATATACATATACATATATATATATATATATATATGTATATATATATATATATATATATATATATATATATATATATATATATATATATATATATATATATATATATATATTAATACCGACACCATAAGGACGATCCCAGGCTGATGACTAAAAACCTTCTCTACGCCTCGGTGCCAGGTCTCAACTTGCTGCATCTCTTCCTCCGAAGATAATGCAAAACTTGTGTCTCTTAGAAGAGAGACAATTATACTTCTCCATAAATGATATATATGACACTACTGAAACTCTAAACCTAATCCTTGATAGTGTTAGAGAATGGATGACATTTAAACAACTAAAATTAAATGAAAACAAAACTGAATTCATGGTGGTGGGCAAGAGAAACAGCGTGAGAAACTTGGGTGATATTCAAATGAACATAAATAATGACTCGGTGCCCGTATCTCGTAAAGTTCGAGATATAGGAGTAATTCTAGACTGTAACCTGTCTCTAAAGGCCCAAATAAATAATGTAATAAAAACTGCTGGGTATCATCTACGATATATTGCGTTTATAAAAAAGTACCTGGACGAAAATTCTGTTAAGAAATTTGTGATAAACTGTGTTATTACCAGGGTTGACTAATGCAACT
>NC_090727.1:111413126-111423126 GCF_036898095.1 Palaemon carinicauda | reverse complement strand
TACTTGGGACAAAGTAGCATATCCTGTAAAGAAAGTACAAAACAACAAAGGTCAGAAAGCATTTCACTCAGATGGATGGATGGATGGATGGAATTTGCAGAGGAAGTTACTCTGTACCAAAGACCAACTTAGGGAATTTTATACTTTTCTAACAATTGGTCGAATTATTTTACCCTTATGTCATACTGCAACATAAAACCGCCTCTCCTCCCTCCCAACGACGATTTTTCATACAGTAGATGCCAGACTTTCAAGAGGAATTTCAAAAAGTAAAAAAAATCATCTACAGAGGAATAATGAACCTGAGTCAAAGGGATGATCAGTTTCCACAGAAAACCTCATGAGAATTCATCCTTAAAGGACTCGCATTCATATTTATTTCATTCACGAGAATTGCAATGGCCACAATGAGATTATCATTCATACAAATAAATCCAACAACGGCCGGTTGCCAGAGGATCTACAGTGTGCAATCTAGTAAGCCGTTTTACCCAGGTGGATTAGGCAGTTACTTTATGGACGGGATATAGGGAATAGGCTACGTGTATTTGTGTAAGTAGTAGTCTTCAAAAGATTAACAACCAGTTTAGGACATATACTCGATTCCTCATTAAATAGAAAGGTTCGTATCTACGATACTTTAATAGTTACTAGAATGAGACAAAAATGCGCATGTACACTGCATAAGAAAAATAAAATTTCTTTGTCAATAAAAACATTTGTGAAAAAGTCCCATAAAAGAAGGATGCAAAGAGATGCAAGTCTCCTGTTTTGAATTTTTTTCATACAATTTCAAGAAATTAAAAGTGTCCGAAGATACCTCGTTCATTTTTTAATTCCTAAACTAAGTTATTGAAATTGGGCAAACCGAATACAGGATATTATGGCTTTAATTCTTCCATTTCCATCACAACAAAAAGAATTTATTGCTGTTCGCATCGGTTGGAAATCTTACGAGCTGATACTTTCATTGCGCAAATTTTCTATTTTCTTGGACCATTTTTATCGTAAAGTAGCAACAGAAAATACGGATTTATCAGTTTGAAACGGATAGAGAAGTTTTGGTATTTGTTTTAGTATAACATTAACTTTGGCGGTAAGAAATGTCAATATAGGGTCAAATGAAAGCGTATGTAACAAGGAAGTTTTTATAATGCAATATGTAACCAAATATTAGTTATTTTTTTCCTGAGAGGACTTCGTTTCCAAAGAGAAAGATGTTAAAACCCGATTTTTACGGTTTGTCTGTGTCTATTTTGAATTACTTTCAGAATATATATTATAATATTGAAATATCTGCTCTTTACGTGTGTTTCTTGATATATTTCAATAGTCCCTGCAAAATTTCATGAAAGTCTGAATATTTTTGACAGCCCATATAAGACTTATGTGAGATTTATGTGAGGGGGAGTTGAGCGTAGTGTGAAATGGGGCCCCCTATGTGATAACGGCCCCTAGTTGAGGGTGGTCGCTATAATCTTGATATAGCTCAAGAAATAGGTTATCAGGAAATGTGAGTAAAAAAGAAAAAAATAAATAAATACAAAATTCTGAGGGGTGGTCCTGGCACCCGGCCTAGAATACACCGCTTCCCATTTCGTTGGCTACAGTAATTATCACTTCGAAGAGCAAGTGGGAGTTGGAAACCGTTCTGTTTCTGATGATAACAAAACCTAAATTGATCGCATAGCACAGCAAGTACGTCTTTCTGACATATCATAGTGTTCATTACTGTTTTCATTATTTTTCCTATACATTAAATAAAGGATTTCTTCGGCTATTCGGGGTTAAGTGCGAATAATGCCAATTTTCAGTAAAGTCGGAACTGATCATTTAAACCAGCTTTTATTTTGTTTTAAACAATCATTATGCATAAGACTACTACCAATTCATAAGGTTACAGATTTCCATTTACCCAAGCAGGAAGATCATATTTCAACTATAATAAAAAAACATTATTTCCCGTAAATTCGACACGCTAAAGTAATTCAGTAATTAGACCATGGATGCCTCGTTGTGGCCAATCGGTGGTGGAACTACTCAACGGACATCCCACAAGCATTAGGCTCTTTAATCCGAAATATGACAAATCTTCTACAATTAGTCTTTCCACTGCAAAGTTAACAACTGTCCTCAGCATTATATCCCGTAAACGTTTCTATTTAATATTTACGTGAATATGCTATTGATATTGTCAACCTCAAAAATACTATATTCTATCTTGAGTAAATCGGCTTTCGAAGGGCAAGCTTGGAAAAACAAAATTTGTTCACGAAATTGTGATATCTCTTAAGAAATCACCATCACACAAGAGCAAGTAAGCTTTAGAGAGAGAGCGAATGAATTAAGACGTCTTCGTCTGAACAACAAAGCTTCAAAATTTAAGATATAATCAAAATATACATTTCATGACAGATCCCATTACGAAAAGGAGACCAGTAATAAAGCAAATATTTTCAATGACTAAGTTAGTGGTTATTGTTAATTGGAATTCTTAATTTTAAGTAGTCGCAGGTTCTCAAATTAAAGACATAAACTTGAGCTATTATGATTTACTAATTTGAAACTATTCTTAACTTGTAGAGGATAGAAAATTTGAATCCCCGATACTACATCACAATGGGATTCTAAATTGAAATTGTTATTCTTTCTTGTCAAAGTCAGCATATTCAAAGCGCAAATCAAGGCTAATACCAGTTCTTCCTATCGGGAATAACAGAAAGAGAGACACAAGTAAAAAACGACCCTTTCCTACAAACAAAAGAAAGTCGGAGGAAGCAATGTTCACTCTATTGTAACGGTACCGATGTTGAAATTTAGAATTTGATACTTAACCTCGCGTCTCGTACACTCCATACAAGAAATATCATATATAAGCATATCATCCTTACCTTTCACAAATCACAGATTATAAGTGAACACCATTGAAAACTCAACTGACCTGAAATGAAATACATATATGTATATATATATATATATATATATATATATATATATATATATATATATATATATGTGTGTGTATATATATATATATATATATATATATATATATATATATATATATATATATATATATATATATATATATATATATATATATATATATCAATCTATCAAGGCATACGTATTCATACCTAACTGACATATAATTACGAGGAAATTCAGAACAGAATGAGATGAAAATCATTCTTGATAGTGATTCTCCTGATAAGATCCATATATACCTATCTCTTCACCACAAATATATAATCATCTCAGCAATGTATTCTGTATCATTAATTTCTTGCTAGTAGGTGTAACAAAGTCCGTAGAATAGGGTTTTCCAGCAAAATAATAAATTGAACGATATTCACTTCTAATAACTGCAACTCTGTCTCTAAAGTTGAGAGAAAAAATAAGAGTTTTATACCTTGCAAACCTTCAGGATTATGTAGTTTAGAATGCAGATCCCTGTAGGTATACATATTGCTAGCTACCTTCATGCAATAACTTCAAATATTCCATGAGGGTAATAAAACTCATGAAGTAAATACGCATTTCATACAAGTATTGCAGCTACTACTTCCCAACCCGTAAGATTGAGGGTTTATCCGTGAAAGAAATACAAATGGAATGGCAGAGGAATATTGGTGCCAATTCAATGTATCAGGTAAGAACAAAGTGTGGTCATATACTTCAGGCGAAGAAGCTCATACTTATGGTTGTAGTAACTTGTCACGTTTTGGCGAGGGATCGTAGAATTCAATATGATGTTTGAATATTCCGTGATAAAAAGATCTGCTGACTCTGAAGTACACCGACCTTACTTTGCGTTTCAAGCCAAGTTTCCTCACTCTAGTATATCACTTTCATCATCACCTCCTCCAACAAGGCACTAGAAGAGTTGCACAACCCAGGCCTACATAGCTGAGGACTATGAAGTGCGAAGTAGGAGACGATGAATGGAGAAGTATTGAATTAAAAGCTCAAGATAGAGATGATTGGCGAAATCTAACCGAGGCCCTTTGTGTATTTTACTTTACCGCTTCATATATCATTTTCCCAATAATTATTTCTTAATTCGTAAGTGTTGCGGGTTTAATCACTGATATCGACTGAATGACCAGATCACTAATAAAGCTCAAAGGTAATTAGATTCAATATCATGGAGAGTAGACTAGTGCCGGTAGCCTAAACGAGTCTGATGCTAGACCGATTGAAATCACACACATACACAGAAAGTGGACCTTCTAGAACCTCTCTAATTTTGCCCTAACAAAAGACTAAACAAATGATTTGGGGATTTTGATTTAGGGATTAGGGCCATATGACATGGCGCTGGGGCCGAGAAGGCTATTCAACGCAGAGGTGAAAAAGAGAGAGAGAGAGAGAGAGAGAGAGAGAGAGAGAGAGAGAGAGAGAGAGAGAGAGAGAGAGAGAGAGAGAGAGAGAGAGAGAGACTTCACGGTTTCTGTATTAATACCCCTCATAGTTGATGTTTGAAATCAAAATTCGAAGAGGTTGGGCAGTAAGAGGGGAAGCTGGAACAGAGGTAAAGTAGATGGCTAAAAAGTGGGTGCATCTAGGAGACTAAAAATACTGCAAACATCCACCAGCGATGCCTACAGTTCACCGCTTAAGGAGACTTTATGGCGTTTAACCTTCTACGAGAGCTCGAAAGGTGAAATGCAATAGCAATTAAAAAACACAATCGCAAAGCCTCAGTCCACTTTGCTTTACTTTCAAATTCCAAAATTAATGAAAATAAAGATTTCTCTCACATAATGTTACATTACTAAAGTCGTTTCAAGGAACTTTCTACAAATTATATACTGTTTCAGCTATAAGTTAAAAGTATAACTTTAAACATACAACTTCCATTTACTTTTTTCTAAATATTATACAGGAATTTTCCGTCGGACAAAACTTGAAATTTCATCACTATTCTTTCGAAATTCTAAAATGGCTCCATTCCCTATGAAAAAAAAAAATAAAAGAAAAAAGGTTGTCTTTTGAGGAGTGCGGACGACAGATTTCCTCTTCCTCCTTCCGCATCCGGGATCTTCATTCACAATCTATGTACAATTGCATGATTTTTTTTCTCCTATTGAGAGAAGGGTTCCTTGATCACGGAGAGATTTTCACATGTTTGTTTTCTAATTTCCAAGTTTATTTTTATAAATTTCTATTCAACTTTTTTATTTGTAAAATATATTACTTGGCAAGATTAATGCTTTATTATAAAATCTCCAAAATTCAGAACAACTAGAATTACTGGGGATAATAGTTTAAAGAAAATTGTTATTCTATGATATATAAATTACATAGAATATAAATAACATTTGTAGATATTTCATTTTTCAAATGCACGCTTTATATCTTGAATAATGCAATTGACATTCAACCATTCGCTGCTAATACAGATTTTCTTTTTTGGGATTTATCAACTCCTATTCTTTATTAGTTCGTCTCTCTCGTTTCGGAAGAATGGAAAAACAAATAAATCTGATAACGTAATCAAGAAGAGAGGATAAATATTTTCGATGTTGAGGAGTATTTACGAGGGACGAGGTAATTTATCGTAAATTGAAAAACGCAGAGATGGGGAGAGCTGCTCAGGTCAGTGACAAACTGATCTAGATGGACATTCCTTTGATCTCTCTTTTGGGAAACTGTAAAAATCTATGATTTCTTATACAAAGCATCAATATCTAATATTTTAATTGTCAAAATATCGATCACGAATAAAAATACCGGAAAATGCTTACTTCCATTCTTTTTTTTTGGTTTAAAAAATGAAAAAAAAAAAAAAAATTTGATGAATTCATATATAAGAAGGGAAATTTAATTTGGTGTTATATTTCTCGTAAAAAAAGTGTGTGAAAATGTCTAGAATTGCACGCAATGCTTAAACTTTTAATGATTCTAAAATGTACCTTCAACCAATCACTATTCTTTCTCTTCTGTTTGTATGTTGTTTTTCTGGTCGATCCCCTCACTTTGTATAACAATCAACTAATTCCCTTCTGACAGCTTTTACTTTTCACTTGGGTGACAGATCGTTTAAGAATACATAAACAATTGTTTCCTAATTGTCGTTAAATATGGATATCATCTTTAAGAATCATTTCGAATTTGCAATTCCGTTTACTGAGAAAACGTTCTATTATTATTATTACTATTATTACTAGCCAAGCTACAACCCTTGTTGGAAAAGCAAGATGCTATGAGCCCAAGGGCTCCAACAGGGAAAAATAGCCCAGTGAAGAAAGGAAATAAGGAAATAAATGAACGATGAGAAAAAATTAACAATAAATTATTCTATAAACAGTAATAACATCAAAACAGATATTTTATTGAAATGAAAGATTTCTCATGAATTTCTCAGAAGGGTCAAGTGGACCCAGGGCTGATATATGGACTAAATCATAGACTAACCGACAGTACACAGACTTAAATATATAAAAGCGCATTTTACTGCAGATTTCGCTGATGATCTCCCCAAATATTTATGGTGTTTTCTTCGGAGACACATCGAAAAAATGGTGAATCTCTGAGCGTTCTCTGGAAGTCCTTTCCTTACACAACCTCTATAATGTTTATTATGCTTCCAGAAGGCTAACGTCAGGACACTTCCTCTACAGCAGTTCACAATAAAAAATACAGTAGAATCAAGTCATTCGGAAGGCGACCCCACATTTAGTGACCTAAACAGGAGAGCATAGGAAGGGCTGAAACAATTAGTTCACTTGGTCAATCATCGGAGGCCATTTGTAAGGATAACCTGTATTTCTATTTCACTCTCTAAATAGATCCTAATCAAATAGATAATTGATTTTCATCACAAACCACTTGCAATCTGCACCGCAACGATATGACACAACCACTACTCTCAATATTCAACAATTGTAATCTCTCTCTCTCTCTCTCTCTCTCTCTCTCTCTCTCTCTCTCTCTCTCTCTCTCTCTCTCTCTCTCTCTCTCTCTCCTTTCAGGATGCCAGAGAACTTCAATTCAATCAATCTCTCTCTCTCTCTCTCCCTCAGATGTCAGGATGCCTGAAAACTTTAAATCAATCAATCAATCAATCTCTCTCTCTCTCTCTCTCTCTCTCTCTCTCTCTCTCTCTCTCTCTCTCTCTCTCTCTCTCTCTCCTTTCAGGATGCCAGAAAACTTCAATTCAATCTCTCTCTCTCTCTCTCTCTCTCTCTCTCTCTCTCTCTCTCTCTCTCTCTCTCCTCAGATGTCAGGATGCCTGAAAACTTTAAATCAATCAATCAATCAATCTCTCTCTCTCTCTCTCTCTCTCTCTCTCTCTCTCTCTCTCTCTCTCTCTCTCTCTCTCTCATGTCAGGATGCCAGAGAACTTCAATTCAATCAATCAATCTCTCGCTCTCTCTCTCTCTCTCTCTCTCTCTCTCTCTCTCTCTCTCTCTCTCTCTCTCTGTCTCTCTCTCTCTCTCAAAAGTGGAGCCACTTTAAGACAATTAACACGAAGAGTTTATTTTCAAAAGGTGATCCTTTCCTCGCGAGAGATTCGAGAGATTTTCTCAAGGTCTTTGATCCAATTAAATTGCAGACAGCCACCTGGGAAAGATGTTGAGGAAGGGAAATTAGGGGCATGTGCCGAGAGGGAGCATCCGAAGATAACTCAAATAAATACTCAAACAAAAACCAAAGTAAACCACGTAGACTTATGTTTTATATATATATATATATATATATATATATATATATATATATATATATATATATATTATATATATATATATATATAAATCCATAATAGCCTACATAAATTCCTCTGCTATAGTTTGTGAATTCAACGTAAACCGAAGAGTCACAGCTGTCTGTATGAAAGGTTTGGGGGCATGCACTTGAAGAAATGTGAACTATGAATGTTCTTTTGGACATTTACATAACCAAATGTAATTTTCGATAGCCGTTATTCTGATTGGTTCCCTTTAAACCTATATCACAGTAAACTAAAAATAAAAACTGGGAAAGTATTTTAGCTAATGATTAAGAAAGAATTCTTACAACACCAGGTATTGGGACTACAAAAGAAATAGTGAAACGCTACCGAGCAGGTTGCTAAGTCATAATTGAGAGTTCTAAAACATTTTCAATTAGTCAGTTAATTGTAGCCAATACGAGGATTCAGAAATAAATGAAAGTGGCACACACATTTCATTCAATTAAACAAAACGCTATAAATATTACGAGCTGTAAAAATACCATTATCGTTACCATGACGAATGTGTATCTTCTATTAAAGATATACAGTAAATAATGAAAAGTGTTCTAACTTTTACACGCCTGATTTTTCCTCATTCGTTTATCTTTTACATCCCGATACAAGATAAACTTCTCTTGTCTTGCTAATACGTCATACATTAGGCAAAGAGAAATTTCAAGATTACAGACATTTTAACAGACTCATTTTACAAAAATTAGCATTATTACTTGTACTATTTCATTATTTCAGCTTGATGGATTTTTTTACCAAGGATAAAAATGCCTTACCGTATTTATGTAAATGTATTTCAAATAAATATACAATAAGTGTTGGGTTCCCAGGCAATCTAGGAAACTTCTTCCACCTCACGTTGCCAAAAACATGTCATTTACCTGGTTGTAACCAGATCGTTTGAGAAAAAAAATCTATTTAGATTTAAGAGTCATCTTTAGGCTTGTTGGGTTTTACCTAGTTCAACTGTTTTTTTTTTTTTTTCTAATTGCAAGTCGAAACAAATTCATGGTTGACCTTTATCAACTTTGGTGGATTGCAATTGCTGTTTGGACCATTTCAATTGTACTGGGAAAATAAAATAATGCATTTTAGCTTATAACTCCAATAGTCAGAAAGGTCATTGTTATTATTAATATTTTTTTTTTTTTTGTAAGATAACTGTATGAAGAGTTTTTACTCTGAAATTTGATGGCAAAATATTGGATCAATCTTGACAACTTATTTACTTGGCAATTCAGTAATAATAAACATCTCCTTTTCCATGGCACTGTCGTGTTTATAGAATCTCTTGATGTTTACTGTGCATGTACATATAAACTACAAGTACAGACGAAACCGCATAAACCACCAGGACGGCAGAAGATTAAACAAATCTAACTTACTATGTAAACATTGTCTTTCGGGCACAGTCTTCAGGTCCATAATTTCTTATAATAACAAATAAGAAAATCTTTAAATACTTTGTTGGCGGACAAAAGTAAAGAACAAACAAGGCACAATTATACAGAGAGAGAGAGAGAGAGAGAGAAGAGAGAGAGAGAGAGAGAGGAGAGAGAGAGAGAGAGAGAGAGAGAGAGCAGAGAGAAAATAAAATTTTGTCTCAAAATTTATAGACAAGACAGATTAAATACATTTATACATCACAAAAAGTATGATTATCTTTCAGTTACTAAAAATAGTTTGATTTCATAAGTGTTAGAATCAAACAACGCCTTTATGAATACAGTACCATAAAAAGGAAGGAACTTTCCAAACTTTCCCTCCGTAAGCCAAGAGAAGAAAATGAAGACTCGGAAATGACATGAGATGGAGATCAGATTTTCGGTTTCCTGGAGGATGGTGCCGTACAAAAGAGTTTCTTTCCACTGTATATGATGATTGCTAACCAGCAAAAAATGTCATTAGGCAAAATTTGCTTTAAGAACGACACAATATTATTGGGAACATTTTTGTTTGTTTTTCCTTTTCCTCCAAATCTCCTCAGAATATCACAGGACAAAAACAGATTCTAAAATTGGTTCATGTTCGAACGTAAGTGGGATGTGGTATTTTATTTTTACGATGTTGACAACAAAATCAGATTCATGTTGACTTTTCGTGAAAATTTCAATCTTGTACTTTCCAAGAGTGACACAATGTATATAAATTTTACAGTATTCTTGAAAATATTTTTTTTTCTCTCTCTCTCTCTCTCTCTCTCTCTCTCTCCTCTCTCTCTCTCTCTCTCTCTCTCTCTCATCTCTCTCTCTCTGGATATATCAATAT
>NC_090727.1:111388562-111412626 GCF_036898095.1 Palaemon carinicauda | reverse complement strand
GAGAAGGAAGTAGGAAAGGAGGGGGAAGGGAGTGAGAAATAGGGAGGAAAAGAGGGGAAGGAAGTGAGAAAGGGGAACAAAAAGAGGCGGATGTGAGTGACAAGGGTGGAGGAAAGGGGGGGAAGGATTGAGAAGGAAGTAGGAAAGGAGGGGGAAGGGAGTGAAAAATAGGGAGGAAAAGAGGGGAAGGAAGTGAGAAAGGGGAACAAAAAGAGGCGGATGTGAGTGACAAGGGTGGAGGAAAGGGGGGGAAGGATTGAGAAGGAAGTAGGAAAGGAGGGGGAGGGGAGTGAGAAATAGGGAGGAAAAGAGGGAAAGGAAGTGAGAAAGGGGAACAAAAAGAGGCGGATGTGAGTGACAAGGGTGGAGGAAAGGGGGGGAAGGATTGAGAAGGAAGTAGGAAAGGAGTGGGAAGGGAGTGAGAAATAGGGAGAAAAAGAGGGGAAGGAAGTGAGAAAGGGGAACAAAAAGAGGCGGATGTGAGTGACAAGGGTGGAGGAAAGGGGGGGAAGGATTGAGAAGGAAGTAGGAAAGGAGGGGGAAGGGAGTGAAAAATAGGGAGGAAAAGAGGGGAAGGAAGTGAGAAAGGGGAACAAAAAGAGGCGGATGTGAGTGACAAGGGTGGAGGAAAGGGGGGGAAGGATTGAGAAGGAAGTAGGAAAGGAGGGGGAAGGGAGTGAGAAATAGGGAAGAAAAGAGGGAAAGGAAGTGAGAAAGGGGAACAAAAAGAGGCGGATGTGAGTGACAAGGGTGGAGGAAAGGGGGGGAAGGATTGAGAAGGAAGTAGGAAAGGAGGGGGAAGGGAGTGAGAAATAGGGAGGAAAAGAGGGAAAGGAAGTGAGAAAGGGAACAAAAAGAGGCGGATGTGAGTGACAAGGGTGGAGGAAAGGGGGGGAAGGATTGAGAAGGAAGTAGGAAAGGAGGGGGAAGGGAGTGAGAAATAGGGAAGAAAAGAGGGAAAGGAAGTGAGAAAGGGGAACAAAAAGAGGCGGATGTGAGTGACAAGGGTGGAGGAAAGGGGGGGAAGGATTGAGAAGGAAGTAGGAAAGGAGGGGGAAGGGAGTGAGAAATAGGGAGGAAAAGAGGGGAAGGAAGTGAGAAAGGGGAACAAAAAGAGGCGGATGTGAGTGACAAGGGTGGAGGAAAGGGGGGGAAGGATTGAGAAGGAAGTAGGAAAGGAGGGGGAAGGGAGTGAGAAATAGGGAGGAAAAGAGGGAAAGGAAGTGAGAAAGGGGAACAAAAAGAGGCGGATGTGAGTGACAAGGGTGGAGGAAAGGGGGGGAAGGATTGAGAAGGAAGTAGGAAAGGAGGGGGAAGGGATTGAGAAATAGGGAGGAAAAGAGGGAAAGGAAGTGAGAAAGGGGAACAAAAAAAGGCGGATGTGAGTGACAAGGGTGGAGGAAAGGGGGGGAAGGATTGAGAAGGAAATAGGAAAGGAGGGGGAAGGGAGTGAGAAATAGGGAGGAAAAGAGGGGAAGGAAGTGAGAAAGGGGAACAAAAAGAGGTGGATGTGAGTGACAAGGGTGGAGGAAAGGGGGGGAAGGATTGAGAAGGAAGTAGGAAAGGAGGGGGAAGGGAGTGAAAAATAGGGAGGAAAAGAGGGGAAGGAAGTGAGAAAGGGGAACAAAAAGAGGCGGATGTGAGTGACAAGGGTGGAGGAAAGGGGGGGAAGGATTGAGAAGGAAGTAGGAAAGGAGGGGGAAGGGAGTGAGAAATAGGGAGGAAAAGAGGGAAAGGAAGTGAGAAAGGGGAACAAAAAGAGGCGGATGTGAGTGACAAGGGTGGAGGAAAGGGGGGGAAAGATTGAGAAGGAAGTAGGAAAGGAGGGGGAAGGGAGTGAGAAATAGGGAGGAAAAGAGGGAAAGGAAGTGAGAAAGGGAAACAAAAAGAGGCGGATGTGAGTGACAAGGGTGGAGGAAAGGGGGGGAAGGATTGAGAAGGAAGTAGGAAAGGAGGGGGAAGGGAGTGAAAAATAGGGAGGAAAAGAGGGGAAGGAAGTGAGAAAGGGGAACAAAAAGAGGCGGATGTGAGTGACAAGGGTGGAGGAAAGGGGAGGGGAGGATTGAGAAGGAAGTAGGAAAGGAGGGGGAAGGGAGTGAGAAATAGGGAGGAAAAGAGGGAAAGGAAGTGAGAAAGGGGAACAAAAAGAGGCGGATGTGAGTGACAAGGGTGGAGGAAAGGGGGGGAAGGATTGAGAAGGAAGTAGGAAAGGAGGGGGAAGGGAGTGAAAAATAGGGAGGAAAAGAGGGAAAGGAAGTGAGAAAGGGGAACAAAAAGAGGCGGATGTGAGTGACAAGTGTGGAGGAAAGGGGGGGAAGGATTGAGAAGGAAGTAGGAAAGGAGGGGGAAGGGAGTGAGAAATAGGGAGGAAAAGAGGGGAAGGAAGTGAGAAAGGGGAACAAAAAGAGGCGGATGTGAGTGACAAGGGTGGAGGAAAGGGGGGGAAGGATTGAGAAGGAAGTAGGAAAGGAGGGGGAAGGGAGTGAGAAATAGGGAGGAAAAGAGGGAAAGGAAGTGAGAAAGGGGAACAAAAAGAGGCGGATGTGAGTGACAAGGGTGGAGGAAAGGGGGGAAGGATTGAGAAGGAAGTAGGAAAGGAGGGGGAAGGGAGTGAGAAATAGGGAGGAAAAGAGGGGAAGGAAGTGAGAAAGGGGAACAAAAAGAGGCGGATGTGAGTGACAAGGGTGGAGGAAAGGGGGGGAAGGATTGAGAAGGAAGTAGGAAAGGAGGGGGAAGGGAGTGAGAAATAGGGAGGAAAAGAGGGGAAGGAAGTGAGAAAGGGGAACAAAAAGAGGTGGATGTGAGTGACAAGGGTGGAGGAAAGGGGGGGAAGGATTGAGAAGGAAGTAGGAAAGGAGGGGGAAGGGAGTGAAAAATAGGGAGGAAAAGAGGGGAAGGAAGTGAGAAAGGGGAACAAAAAGAGGCGGATGTGAGTGACAAGGGTGGAGGAAAGGGGGGGAAGGATTGAGAAGGAAGTAGGAAAGGAGGGGGAAGGGAGTGAGAAATAGGGAGGAAAAGAGGGAAAGGAAGTGAGAAAGGGGAACAAAAAGAGGCGGATGTGAGTGACAAGGGTGGAGGAAAGGGGGGGAAGGATTGAGAAGGAAGTAGGAAAGGAGGGGGAAGGGAGTGAGAAATAGGGAGGAAAAGAGGGGAAGGAAGTGAGAAAGGGGAACAAAAGGAGGCGGATGTGAGTGACAAGGGTGGAGGAAAGGGGGGGAAGGATTGAGAAGGAAGTAGGAAAGGAGGGGGAAGGGAGTGAAAAATAGGGAGGAAAAGAGGGGAAGGAAGTGAGAAAGGGGAACAAAAAGAGGCGGATGTGAGTGACAAGGGTGGAGGAAAGGGGGGGAAGGATTGAGAAGGAAGTAGGAAAGGAGGGGGAAGGGAGTGAGAAATAGTGAGGAAAAGAGGGAAAGGAAGTGAGAAAGGGGAACAAAAAGAGGCGGATGTGAGTGACAAGGGTGGAGGAAAGGGGGGGAAAGATTGAGAAGGAAGTAGGAAAGGAGGGGGAAGGGAGTGAGAAATAGGGAGGAAAAGAGGGAAAGGAAGTGAGAAAGGGGAACAAAAAGAGGCGGTTGTGAGTGACAAGGGTGGAGGAAAGGGGGGGAACGATTGAGAAGGAAGTAGGAAAGGAGGGGGAAGGGAGTGAGAAATAGGGAGGAAAAGAGGGGAAGGAAGTGAGAAAGGGGAACAAAAAGAGGCGGATGTGAGTGACAAGGGTGGAGGAAAGGGGGGGAAGGATTGAGAAGGAAGTAGGAAAGGAGGGGGAAGGGAGTGAAAAATAGGGAGGAAAAGAGGGAAAGGAAGTGAGATAGGGGAACAAAAAGAGGCGGATGTGAGTGACAAGGGTGGAGGAAAGGGGAGGGGAGGATTGAGAAGGAAGTAGGAAAGGAGGGGGAAGGGAGTGAGAAATAGGGAGGAAAAGAGGGGAAGGAAGTGAGAAAGGGGAACAAAAAGAGGCGGATGTGAGTGACAAGGGTGGAGGAAAGGGGGGGAAGGATTGAGAAGGAAGTAGGAAAGGAGGGGGAAGGGAGTGAAAAATAGGGAGGAAAAGAGGGAAAGGAAGTGAGAAAGGGGAACAAAAAGAGGCGGATGTGAGTGACAAGGGTGGAGGAAAGGGGGGGAAGGATTGAGAAGGAAGTAGGAAAGGAGGGGGAAGGGAGTGAAAAATAGGGAGGAAAAGAGGGAAAGGAAGTGAGAAAGGGGAACAAAAAGAGGCGGATGTGAGTGACAAGGGTGGAGGAAAGGGGGGGAAGGATTGAGAAGGAAGTAGGAAAGGAGGGGGAAGGGAGTGAAAAATAGGGAGGAAAAGAGGGGAAGGAAGTGAGAAAGGGGAACAAAAAGAGGCGGATGTGAGTGACAAGGGTGGAGGAAAGGGGAGGGGAGGATTGAGAAGGAAGTAGGAAAGGAGGGGGAAGGGAGTGAGTAATAGGGAGGAAAAGAGGGGAAGGAAGTGAGAAAGGGGAACAAAAAGAGGCGGATGTGAGTGACAAGGGTGGAGGAAAGGGGGGGAAGGATTGAGAAGGAAGTAGGAAAGGAGGGGGAAGGGAGTGAAAAATAGGGAGGAAAAGAGGGAAAGGAAGTGAGAAAGGGGAACAAAAAGAGGCGGATGTGAGTGACAAGGGTGGAGGAAAGGGGGGGAAGGATTGAGAAGGAAGTAGGAAAGGAGGGGGAAGGGAGTGAGAAATAGGGAGGAAAAGAGGGAAAGGAAGTGAGAAAGGGGAACAAAAAGAGGCGGATGTGAGTGACAAGGGTGGAGGAAAGGGGGGGAAGGATTGAGAAGGAAGTAGGAAAGGAGGGGGAAGGGAGTGAAAAATAGGGAGGAAAAGAGGGGAAGGAAGTGAGAAAGGGGAACAAAAAGAGGCGGATGTGAGTGACAAGGGTGGAGGAAAGGGGAGGGGAGGATTGAGAAGGAAGTAGGAAAGGAGGGGGAAGGGAGTGAGAAATAGGGAGGAAAAGAGGGAAAGGAAGTGAGAAAGGGGAACAAAAAGAGGCGGATGTGAGTGACAAGGGTGGAGGAAAGGGGGGGAAGGATTGAGAAGGAAGTAGGAAAGGAGGGGGAAGGGAGTGAAAAATAGGGAGGAAAAGAGGGAAAGGAAGTGAGAAAGGGGAACAAAAAGAGGCGGATGTGAGTGACAAGTGTGGAGGAAAGGGGGGAAGGATTGAGAAGGAAGTAGGAAAGGAGGGGGAAGGGAGTGAGAAATAGGGAGGAAAAGAGGGGAAGGAAGTGAGAAAGGGGAACAAAAAGAGGCGGATGTGAGTGACAAGGGTGGAGGAAAGGGGGGAAGGATTGAGAAGGAAGTAGGAAAGGAGGGGGAAGGGAGTGAGAAATAGGGAGGAAAAGAGGGAAAGGAAGTGAGAAAGGGGAACAAAAAAAGGCGGATGTGAGTGACAAGGGTGGAGGAAAGGGGGGAAGGATTGAGAAGGAAGTAGGAAAGGAGGGGGAAGGGAGTGAGAAATAGGGAGGAAAAGAGGGGAAGGAAGTGAGAAAGGGGAACAAAAAGAGGCGGATGTGAGTGACAAGGGTGGAGGAAAGGGGGGGAAGGATTGAGAAGGAAGTAGGAAAGGAGGGGGAAGGGAGTGAGAAATAGGGAGGAAAAGAGGGGAAGGAAGTGAGAAAGGGGAACAAAAAGAGGCGGATGTGAGTGACAAGGGTGGAGGAAAGGGGGGGAAGGATTGAGAAGGAAGTAGGAAAGGAGGGGGAAGGGAGTGAGAAATAGGGAGGAAAAGAGGGGAAGGAAGTGAGAAAGGGGAACAAAAAGAGGCGGATGTGAGTGACAAGGGTGGAGGAAAGGGGGGGAAGGATTGAGAAGGAAGTAGGAAAGGAGGGGGAAGGGAGTGAAAAATAGGGAGGAAAAGAGGGGAAGGAAGTGAGAAAGGGGAACAAAAAGAGGCGGATGTGAGTGACAAGGGTGGAGGAAAGGGGAGGGGAGGATTGAGAAGGAAGTAGGAAAGGAGGGGGAAGGGAGTGAAAAATAGGGAGGAAAAGAGGGGAAGGAAGTGAGAAAGGGGAACAAAAAGAGGCGGATGTGAGTGACAAGGATGGAGGAAAGGGGAGGGGAGGATTGAGAAGGAAGTAGGAAAGGAGGGGGAAGGGAGTGAGAAATAGGGAGGAAAAGAGGGGAAGGAAGTGAGAAAGGGGAACAAAAAGAGGCGGATGTGAGTGACAAGGGTGGAGGAAAGGGGGGGAAGGATTGAGAAGGAAGTAGGAAAGGAGGGGGAAGGGAGTGAAAAATAGGGAGGAAAAGAGGGGAAGGAAGTGAGAAAGGGGAACAAAAAGAGGCGGATGTGAGTGACAAGGGTGGAGGAAAGGGGAGGGGAGGATTGAGAAGGAAGTAGGAAAGGAGGGGGAAGGGAGTGAGAAATAGGGAGGAAAAGAGGGAAAAGAAGTGAGAAAGGGGAACAAAAAGAGGCGGATGTGAGTGACAAGGGTGGAGGAAAGGGGGGGAAGGATTGAGAAGGAAGTAGGAAAGGAGGGGGAAGGGAGTGAAAAATAGGGAGGAAAAGAGGGGAAGGAAGTGAGAAAGGGGAACAAAAAGAGGCGGATGTGAGTGACAAGGGTGGAGGAAAGGGGGGGAAGGATTGAGAAGGAAGTAGGAAAGGAGGGGGAAGGGAGTGAGAAATAGGGAGGAAAAGAGGGGAAGGAAGTGAGAAAGGGGAACAAAAAGAGGCAGATGTGAGTGACAAGGGTGGAGGAAAGGGGGGGAAGGATTGAGAAGGAAGTAGGAAAGGAGGGGGAAGGGAGTGAGAAATAGGGAGGAAAAGAGGGAAGGAAGTGAGAAAGGGGAACAAAAAGAGGCGGATGTGAGTGACAAGGGTGGAGGAAAGGGGGGGAAGGATTGAGAAGGAAGTAGGAAAGGAGGGGGAAGGGAGTGAAAAATAGGGAGGAAAAGAGGGAAAGGAAGTGAGAAAGGGGAACAAAAAGAGGCGGATGTGAGTGACAAGGGTGGAGGAAAGGGGGGGAAGGATTGAGAAGGAAGTAGGAAAGGAGGGGGAAGGGAGTGAGAAATAGGGAGGAAAAGAGGGAAAGGAAGTGAGAAAGGGGAACAAAAAGAGGCGGATGTGAGTGACAAGGGTGGAGGAAAGGGGGGGAAGGATTGAGAAGGAAGTAGGAAAGGAGGGGGAAGGGAGTGAGAAATAGGGAGGAAAAGAGGGGAAGGAAGTGAGAAAGGGGAACAAAAAGAGGCGGATGTGAGTGACAAGGGTGGAGGAAAGGGGGGGAAGGATTGAGAAGGAAGTAGGAAAGGAGGGGGAAGGGAGTGAGAAATAGGGAGGAAAAGAGGGGAAGGAAGTGAGAAAGGGGAACAAAAAGAGGCGGATGTGAGTGACAAGGGTGGAGGAAAGGGGGGGAAGGATTGAGAAGGAAGTAGGAAAGGAGGGGGAAGGGAGTGAGAAATAGGGAGGAAAAGAGGGGAAGGAAGTGAGAAAGGGGAACAAAAAGAGGCGGATGTGAGTGACAAGGGTGGAGGAAAGGGGGGGAAGGATTGAGAAGGAAGTAGGAAAGGAGGGGGAAGGGAGTGAGAAATAGGGAGGAAAAGAGGGGAAGGAAGTGAGAAAGGGGAACAAAAAGAGGCGGATGTGAGTGACAAGGGTGGAGGAAAGGGGGGGAAGGATTGAGAAGGAAGTAGGAAAGGAGGGGGAAGGGAGTGAGAAATAGGGAGGAAAAGAGGGGAAGGAAGTGAGAAAGGGGAACAAAAAGAGGCGGATGTGAGTGACAAGGGTGGAGGAAAGGGGGGGAAGGATTGAGAAGGAAGTAGGAAAGGAGGGGGAAGGGAGTGAGAAATAGGGAGGAAAAGAGGGGAAGGAAGTGAGAAAGGGGAACAAAAAGAGGCGGATGTGAGTGACAAGGGTGGAGGAAAGGGGGGGAAGGATTGAGAAGGAAGTAGGAAAGGAGGGGGAAGGGAGTGAGAAATAGGGAGGAAAAGAGGGGAAGGAAGTGAGAAAGGGGAACAAAAAGAGGCGGATGTGAGTGACAAGGGTGGAGGAAAGGGGGGGAAGGATTGAGAAGGAAGTAGGAAAGGAGGGGGAAGGGAGTGAGAAATAGGGAGGAAAAGAGGGAAAGGAAGTGAGAAAGGGGAACAAAAAGAGGCGGATGTGAGTGACAAGGGTGGAGGAAAGGGGGGGAAGGATTGAGAAGGAAGTAGGAAAGGAGGGGGAAGGGAGTGAGAAATAGGGAGGAAAAGAGGGAAAGGAAGTGAGAAAGGGGAACAAAAAGAGGCGGATGTGAGTGACAAGGGTGGAGGAAAGGGGGGGAAGGATTGAGAAGGAAGTAGGAAAGGAGGGGGAAGGGAGTGAGAAATAGGGAGGAAAAGAGGGAAAGGAAGTGAGAAAGGGGAACAAAAAGAGGCGGATGTGAGTGACAAGGGTGGAGGAAAGGGGGGGAAGGATTGAGAAGGAAGTAGGAAAGGAGGGGGAAGGGAGTGAGAAATAGGGAGGAAAAGAGGGAAAGGAAGTGAGAAAGGGGAACAAAAAGAGGCGGATGTGAGTGACAAGGGTGGAGGAAAGGGGGGGAAGGATTGAGAAGGAAGTAGGAAAGGAGGGGGAAGGGAGTGAGAAATAGGGAGGAAAAGAGGGAAAGGAAGTGAGAAAGGGGAACAAAAAGAGGCGGATGTGAGTGACAAGGGTGGAGGAAAGGGGGGGAAGGATTGAGAAGGAAGTAGGAAAGGAGGGGGAAGGGAGTGAGAAATAGGGAGGAAAAGAGGGAAAGGAAGTGAGAAAGGGGAACAAAAAGAGGCGGATGTGAGTGACAAGGGTGGAGGAAAGGGGGGGAAGGATTGAGAAGGAAGTAGGAAAGGAGGGGGAAGGGAGTGAGAAATAGGGAGGAAAAGAGGGAAAGGAAGTGAGAAAGGGGAACAAAAAGAGGCGGATGTGAGTGACAAGGGTGGAGGAAAGGGGGGGAAGGATTGAGAAGGAAGTAGGAAAGGAGGGGGAAGGGAGTGAGAAATAGGGAGGAAAAGAGGGGAAGGAAGTGAGAAAGGGGAACAAAAAGAGGCGGATGTGAGTGACAAGGGTGGAGGAAAGGGGGGGAAGGATTGAGAAGGAAGTAGGAAAGGAGGGGGAAGGGAGTGAGAAATAGGGAGGAAAAGAGGGAAAGGAAGTGAGAAAGGGGAACAAAAAGAGGCGGATGTGAGTGACAAGGGTGGAGGAAAGGGGGGGAAGGATTGAGAAGGAAGTAGGAAAGGAGGGGGAAGGGAGTGAGAAATAGGGAGGAAAAGAGGGAAAGGAAGTGAGAAAGGGGAACAAAAAGAGGCGGATGTGAGTGACAAGGGTGGAGGAAAGGGGGGGAAGGATTGAGAAGGAAGTAGGAAAGGAGGGGGAAGGGAGTGAGAAATAGGGAGGAAAAGAGGGGAAGGAAGTGAGAAAGGGGAACAAAAAGAGGCGGATGTGAGTGACAAGGGTGGAGGAAAGGGGGGAAGGATTGAGAAGGAAGTAGGAAAGGAGGGGGAAGGGAGTGAGAAATAGGGAGGAAAAGAGGGAAAGGAAGTGAGAAAGGGGAACAAAAAGAGGCGGATGTGAGTGACAAGGGTGGAGGAAAGGGGGGGAAGGATTGAGAAGGAAGTAGGAAAGGAGGGGGAAGGGAGTGAGAAATAGGGAGGAAAAGAGGGAAAGGAAGTGAGAAAGGGGAACAAAAAGAGGCGGATGTGAGTGACAAGGGTGGAGGAAAGGGGGGGAAGGATTGAGAAGGAAGTAGGAAAGGAGGGGGAAGGGAGTGAGAAATAGGGAGGAAAAGAGGGGAAGGAAGTGAGAAAGGGGAACAAAAAGAGGCGGATGTGAGTGACAAGGGTGGAGGAAAGGGGGGGAAGGATTGAGAAGGAAGTAGGAAAGGAGGGGGAAGGGAGTGAGAAATAGGGAGGAAAAGAGGGGAAGGAAGTGAGAAAGGGGAACAAAAAGAGGCGGATGTGAGTGACAAGGGTGGAGGAAAGGGGGGGAAGGATTGAGAAGGAAGTAGGAAAGGAGGGGGAAGGGAGTGAGAAATAGGGAGGAAAAGAGGGAAAGGAAGTGAGAAAGGGGAACAAAAAGAGGCGGATGTGAGTGACAAGGGTGGAGGAAAGGGGGGGAAAGATTGAGAAGGAAGTAGGAAAGGAGGGGGAAGGGAGTGAGAAATAGGGAGGAAAAGAGGGAAAGGAAGTGAGAAAGGGGAACAAAAAGAGGCGGATGTGAGTGACAAGGGTGGAGGAAAGGGGGGGAAGATTGAGAAGGAAGTAGGAAAGGAGGGGGAAGGGAGTGAGAAATAGGGAGGAAAAGAGGGAAAGGAAGTGAGAAAGGGGAACAAAAAGAGGCGGATGTGAGTGACAAGGGTGGAGGAAAGGGGGGGAAGGATTGAGAAGGAAGTAGGAAAGGAGGGGGAAGGGAGTGAGAAATAGGGAGGAAAAGAGGGAAAGGAAGTGAGAAAGGGGAACAAAAAGAGGCGGATGTGAGTGACAAGGGTGGAGGAAAGGGGGGGAAGGATTGAGAAGGAAGTAGGAAAGGAGGGGGAAGGGAGTGAGAAATAGGGAGGAAAAGAGGGGAAAGGAAGTGAGAAAGGGGAACAAAAAGAGGCGGATGTGAGTGACAAGGGTGGAGGAAAGGGGGGGAAGGATTGAGAAGGAAGTAGGAAAGGAGGGGGAAGGGAGTGAAAAATAGGGAGGAAAAGAGGGAAAGGAAGTGAGAAAGGGGAACAAAAAGAGGCGGATGTGAGTGACAAGGGTGGAGGAAAGGGGGGGAAGGATTGAGAAGGAAGTAGGAAAGGAGGGGGAAGGGAGTGAAAAATAGGGAGGAAAAGAGGGAAAGGAAGTGAGAAAGGGGAACAAAAAGAGGCGGATGTGAGTGACAAGGGTGGAGGAAAGGGGGGGAAGGATTGAGAAGGAAGTAGGAAAGGAGGGGGAAGGGAGTGAAAAATAGGGAGGAAAAGAGGGGAAGGAAGTGAGAAAGGGGAACAAAAAGAGGCGGATGTGAGTGACAAGGGTGGAGGAAAGGGGGGGGAGGATTGAGAAGGAAGTAGGAAAGGAGGGGGAAGGGAGTGAGAAATAGGGAGGAAAAGAGGGGAAGGAAGTGAGAAAGGGGAACAAAAAGAGGCGGATGTGAGTGACAAGGGTGGAGGAAAGGGGGGGAAGGATTGAGAAGGAAGTAGGAAAGGAGGGGGAAGGGAGTGAGAAATAGGGAGGAAAAGAGGGAAAGGAAGTGAGAAAGGGGAACAAAAAGAGGCGGATGTGAGTGACAAGGGTGGAGGAAAGGGGGGGAAGGATTGAGAAGGAAGTAGGAAAGGAGGGGGAAGGGAGTGAGAAATAGGGAGGAAAAGAGGGAAACGAAGTGAGAAAGGGGAACAAAAAGAGGCGGATGTGAGTGACAAGGGTGGAGGAAAGGGGGGGAAGGATTGAGAAGGAAGTAGGAAAGGAGGGGGAAGGGAGTGAGAAATAGGGAGGAAAAGAGGGGAAGGAAGTGAGAAAGGGGAACAAAAAGAGGCGGATGTGAGTGACAAGGGTGGAGGAAAGGGGGGGAAGGATTGAGAAGGAAGTAGGAAAGGAGGGGGAAGGGAGTGAGAAATAGGGAGGAAAAGAGGGAAAGGAAGTGAGAAAGGGGAACAAAAAGAGGCGGATGTGAGTGACAAGGGTGGAGGAAAGGGGGGGAAGGATTGAGAAGGAAGTAGGAAAGGAGGGGGAAGGGAGTGAGAAAATAGGGAGGAAAAGAGGGAAAGGAAGTGAGAAAGGGGAACAAAAAGAGGCGGATGTGAGTGACAAGGGTGGAGGAAAGGGGGGGAAGGATTGAGAAGGAAGTAGGAAAGGAGGGGGAAGGGAGTGAGAAATAGGGAGGAAAAGAGGGGAAGGAAGTGAGAAAGGGGAACAAAAAGAGGCGGATGTGAGTGACAAGGGTGGAGGAAAGGGGGGGAAGGATTGAGAAGGAAGTAGGAAAGGAGGGGGAAGGGAGTGAGAAATAGGGAGGAAAAGAGGGAAAGGAAGTGAGAAAGGGGAACAAAAAGAGGCGGATGTGAGTGACAAGGGTGGAGGAAAGGGGGGGAAGGATTGAGAAGGAAGTAGGAAAGGAGGGGGAAGGGAGTGAGAAATAGGGAGGAAAAGAGGGAAAGGAAGTGAGAAAGGGGAACAAAAAGAGGCGGATGTGAGTGACAAGGGTGGAGGAAAGGGGGGAAGGATTGAGAAGGAAGTAGGAAAGGAGGGGGAAGGGAGTGAGAAAATAGGGAGGAAAAGAGGGAAGGAAGTGAGAAAGGGGAACAAAAAGAGGCGGATGTGAGTGACAAGGGTGGAGGAAAGGGGGGGGAGGATTGAGAAGGAAGTAGGAAAGGAGGGGGAAGGGAGTGAGAAATAGGGAGGAAAAGAGGGAAAGGAAGTGAGAAAGGGGAACAAAAAGAGGCGGATGTGAGTGACAAGGGTGGAGGAAAGGGGGGGAAGGATTGAGAAGGAAGTAGGAAAGGAGGGGGAAGGGAGTGAGAAATAGGGAGGAAAAGAGGGAAAGGAAGTGAGAAAGGGGAACAAAAAGAGGCGGATGTGAGTGACAAGGGTGGAGGAAAGGGGGGGAAGGATTGAGAAGGAAGTAGGAAAGGAGGGGGAAGGGAGTGAGAAATAGGGAGGAAAAGAGGGGAAGGAAGTGAGAAAGGGGAACAAAAAGAGGCGGATGTGAGTGACAAGGGTGGAGGAAAGGGGGGGAAGGATTGAGAAGGAAGTAGGAAAGGAGGGGGAAGGGAGTGAGAAATAGGGAGGAAAAGAGGGGAAGGAAGTGAGAAAGGGGAACAAAAAGAGGCGGATGTGAGTGACAAGGGTGGAGGAAAGGGGGGGAAGGATTGAGAAGGAAGTAGGAAAGGAGGGGGAAGGGAGTGAAAAATAGGGAGGAAAAGAGGGGAAGGAAGTGAGAAAGGGGAACAAAAAGAGGCGGATGTGAGTGACAAGGGTGGAGGAAAGGGGGGGAAGGATTGAGAAGGAAGTAGGAAAGGAGGGGGAAGGGAGTGAGAAATAGGGAGGAAAAGAGGGGAAGGAAGTGAGAAAGGGGAACAAAAAGAGGCGGATGTGAGTGACAAGGGTGGAGGAAAGGGGGGGAAGGATTGAGAAGGAAGTAGGAAAGGAGGGGGAAGGGAGTGAGAAATAGGGAGGAAAAGAGGGGAAGGAAGTGAGAAAGGGGAACAAAAGGAGGCGGATGTGAGTGACAAGGGTGGAGGAAAGGGGGGGAAGGATTGAGAAGGAAGTAGGAAAGGAGGGGGAAGGGAGTGAGAAATAGGGAGGAAAAGAGGGGAAGGAAGTGAGAAAGGGGAACAAAAAGAGGCGGATGTGAGTGACAAGGGTGGAGGAAAGGGGGGGAAGGATTGAGAAGGAAGTAGGAAAGGAGGGGGAAGGGAGTGAGAAATAGGGAGGAAAAGAGGGAAAGGAAGTGAGAAAGGGGAACAAAAAGAGGCGGATGTGAGTGACAAGGGTGGAGGAAAGGGGGGGAATGATTGAGAAGGAAGTAGGAAAGGAGGGGGAAGGGAGTGAGAAATAGGGAGGAAAAGAGGGAAAGGAAGTGAGAAAGGGGAACAAAAAGAGGCGGATGTGAGTGACAAGGGTGGAGGAAAGGGGGGGAACGATTGAGAAGGAAGTAGGAAAGGAGGGGGAAGGGAGTGAGAAATAGGGAGGAAAAGAGGGGAAGGAAGTGAGAAAGGGGAACAAAAAGAGGCGGATGTGAGTGACAAGGGTGGAGGAAAGGGGGGGAAGGATTGAGAAGGAAGTAGGAAAGGAGGGGGAAGGGAGTGAGAAATAGGGAGGAAAAGAGGGAAGGAAGTGAGAAAGGGGAACAAAAAGAGGCGGATGTGAGTGACAAGGGTGGAGGAAAGGGGGGGGAGGATTGAGAAGGAAGTAGGAAAGGAGGGGGAAGGGAGTGAGAAATAGGGAGGAAAAGAGGGGAAGGAAGTGAGAAAGGGGAACAAAAAGAGGCGGATGTGAGTGACAAGGGTGGAGGAAAGGGGGGGGAAGGATTGAGAAGGAAGTAGGAAAGGAGGGGGAAGGGAGTGAAAAATAGGGAGGAAAAGAGGGAAAGGAAGTGAGAAAGGGGAACAAAAAGAGGCGGATGTGAGTGACAAGGGTGGAGGAAAGGGGGGGAAGGATTGAGAAGGAAGTAGGAAAGGAGGGGGAAGGGAGTGAAAAATAGGGAGGAAAAGAGGGGAAGGAAGTGAGAAAGGGGAACAAAAAGAGGCGGATGTGAGTGACAAGGGTGGAGGAAAGGGGGGGGAAGGATTGAGAAGGAAGTAGGAAAGGAGGGGGAAGGGAGTGAGAAATAGGGAGGAAAAGAGGGGAAGGAAGTGAGAAAGGGGAACAAAAAGAGGCGGATGTGAGTGACAAGGGTGGAGGAAAGGGGGGGAAGGATTGAGAAGGAAGTAGGAAAGGAGGGGGAAGGGAGTGAGAAATAGGGAGGAAAAGAGGGAAAGGAAGTGAGAAAGGGGAACAAAAAGAGGCGGATGTGAGTGACAAGGGTGGAGGAAAGGGGGGGAAGGATTGAGAAGGAAGTAGGAAAGGAGGGGGAAGGGAGTGAGAAATAGGGAGGAAAAGAGGGAAACGGAAGTGAGAAAGGGGAACAAAAAGAGGCGGATGTGAGTGACAAGGGTGGAGGAAAGGGGGGGAAGGATTGAGAAGGAAGTAGGAAAGGAGGGGGAAGGGAGTGAGAAATAGGGAGGAAAAGAGGGAAGGAAGTGAGAAAGGGGAACAAAAAGAGGCGGATGTGAGTGACAAGGTGGAGGAAAGGGGGGGAGGATTGAGAAGGAAGTAGGAAAGGAGGGGGAAGGAGTGAGAAATAGGGAGGAAAAGAGGGAAAGGAAGTGAGAAAGGGGAACAAAAAGAGGCGGATGTGAGTGACAAGGGTGGAGGAAAGGGGGGGAAGGATTGAGAAGGAAGTAGGAAAGGAGGGGGAAGGGAGTGAAAAATAGGGAGGAAAAGAGGGAAAGGAAGTGAGAAAGGGGAACAAAAAGAGGCGGATGTGAGTGACAAGTGTGGAGGAAAGGGGGGGAAGGATTGAGAAGGAAGTAGGAAAGGAGGGGGAAGGGAGTGAGAAATAGGGAGGAAAAGAGGGGAAGGAAGTGAGAAAGGGGAACAAAAAGAGGCGGATGTGAGTGACAAGGGTGGAGGAAAGGGGGGGAAGGATTGAGAAGGAAGTAGGAAAGGAGGGGGAAGGGAGTGAGAAATAGGGAGGAAAAGAGGGAAAGGAAGTGAGAAAGGGGAACAAAAAGAGGCGGATGTGAGTGACAAGGGTGGAGGAAAGGGGGGGAAGGATTGAGAAGGAAGTAGGAAAGGAGGGGGAAGGGAGTGAGAAATAGGGAGGAAAAGAGGGAAAGGAAGTGAGAAAGGGGAACAAAAAGAGGCGGATGTGAGTGACAAGGGTGGAGGAAAGGGGGGGAAGGATTGAGAAGGAAGTAGGAAAGGAGGGGGAAGGGAGTGAGAAATAGGGAGGAAAAGAGGGGAAGGAAGTGAGAAAGGGGAACAAAAAGAGGCGGATGTGAGTGACAAGGGTGGAGGAAAGGGGGGGGAAGGATTGAGAAGGAAGTAGGAAAGGAGGGGGAAGGGAGTGAGAAATAGGGAGGAAAAGAGGGAAAGGAAGTGAGAAAGGGGAACAAAAAGAGGCGGATGTGAGTGACAAGGGTGGAGGAAAGGGGGGGAAGGATTGAGAAGGAAGTAGGAAAGGAGGGGGAAGGGAGTGAGAAATAGGGAGGAAAAGAGGGAAAGGAAGTGAGAAAGGGGAACAAAAAGAGGCGGATGTGAGTGACAAGGGTGGAGGAAAGGGGGGGAAGGATTGAGAAGGAAGTAGGAAAGGAGGGGGAAGGGAGTGAGAAATAGGGAGGAAAAGAGGGGAAGGAAGTGAGAAAGGGGAACAAAAAGAGGCGGATGTGAGTGACAAGGGTGGAGGAAAGGGGGGGGAAGGATTGAGAAGGAAGTAGGAAAGGAGGGGGAAGGGAGTGAGAAATAGGGAGGAAAAGAGGGAAAGGAAGTGAGAAAGGGGAACAAAAAGAGGCGGATGTGAGTGACAAGGGTGGAGGAAAGGGGAGGGGAGGATTGAGAAGGAAGTAGGAAAGGAGGGGGAAGGGAGTGAGAAATAGGGAGGAAAAGAGGGGAAGGAAGTGAGAAAGGGGAACAAAAAGAGGCGGATGTGAGTGACAAGGGTGGAGGAAAGGGGGGGAAGGATTGAGAAGGAAGTAGGAAAGGAGGGGGAAGGGAGTGAGAAATAGGGAGGAAAAGAGGGAAAGGAAGTGAGAAAGGGGAACAAAAAGAGGCGGATGTGAGTGACAAGGGTGGAGGAAAGGGGAGGGGAGGATTGAGAAGGAAGTAGGAAAGGAGGGGGAAGGGAGTGAGAAATAGGGAGGAAAAGAGGGAAAGGAAATGAGAAAGGGGAACAAAAAGAGGCGGATGTGAGTGACAAGGGTGGAGGAAAGGGGAGGGGAGGATTGAGAAGGAAGTAGGAAAGGAGGGGGAAGGGAGTGAGAAATAGGGAGGAAAAGAGGGAAAGGAAGTGAGAAAGGGGAACAAAAAGAGGCGGATGTGAGTGACAAGGGTGGAGGAAAGGGGGGGAAGGATTGAGAAGGAAGTAGGAAAGGAGGGGGAAGGGAGTGAGAAATAGGGAGGAAAAGAGGGAAAGGAAGTGAGAAAGGGGAACAAAAAGAGGCGGATGTGAGTGACAAGGGTGGAGGAAAGGGGAGGGGAGGATTGAGAAGGAAGTAGGAAAGGAGGGGGAAGGGAGTGAGAAATAGGGAGGAAAAGAGGGAAAGGAAGTGAGAAAGGGGAACAAAAAGAGGCGGATGTGAGTGACAAGGGTGGAGGAAAGGGGAGGGGAGGATTGAGAAGGAAGTAGGAAAGGAGGGGGAAGGGAGTGAGAAATAGGGAGGAAAAGAGGGGAAGGAAGTGAGAAAGGGGAACAAAAAGAGGCGGATGTGAGTGACAAGGGTGGAGGAAAGGGGGGGAAGGATTGAGAAGGAAGTAGGAAAGGAGGGGGAAGGGAGTGAGAAATAGGGAGGAAAAGAGGGAAAGGAAGTGAGAAAGGGGAACAAAAAGAGGCGGATGTGAGTGACAAGGGTGGAGGAAAGGGGAGGGGAGGATTGAGAAGGAAGTAGGAAAGGAGGGGGAAGGGAGTGAGAAATAGGGAGGAAAAGAGGGAAAGGAAGTGAGAAAGGGGAACAAAAAGAGGCGGATGTGAGTGACAAGGGTGGAGGAAAGGGGGGGAAGGATTGAGAAGGAAGTAGGAAAGGAGGGGGAAGGGAGTGAAAAATAGGGAGCAAAAGAGGGGAAGGAAGTGAGAAAGGGGAACAAAAAGAGGCGGATGTGAGTGACAAAGGTGGAGGAAAGGGGAGGGGAGGATTGAGAAGGAAGTAGGAAAGGAGGGGGAAGGGAGTGAGAAATAGGGAGGAAAAGAGGGAAAGGAAGTGAGAAAGGGGAACAAAAAGAGGCGGATGTGAGTGACAAGGGTGGAGGAAAGGGGGGGAAGGATTGAGAAGGAAGTAGGAAAGGAGGGGGAAGGGAGTGAAAAATAGGGAGGAAAAGAGGGAAAGGAAGTGAGAAAGGGGAACAAAAAGAGGCGGATGTGAGTGACAAGGGTGGAGGAAAGGGGGGGAAGGATTGAGAAGGAAGTAGGAAAGGAGGGGGAAGGGAGTGAGAAATAGGGAGGAAAAGAGGGGAAGGAAGTGAGAAAGGGGAACAAAAAGAGGCGGATGTGAGTGACAAGGGTGGAGGAAAGGGGGGGAAGGATTGAGAAGGAAGTAGGAAAGGAGGGGGAAGGGAGTGAAAAATAGGGAGGAAAAGAGGGGAAGGAAGTGAGAAAGGGGAACAAAAAGAGGCGGATGTGAGTGACAAGGGTGGAGGAAAGGGGGGGAAGGATTGAGAAGGAAGTAGGAAAGGAGGGGGAAGGGAGTGAGAAATAGGGAGGAAAAGAGGGGAAGGAAGTGAGAAAGGGGAACAAAAAGAGGCGGAAGTGAGTGACAAGGGTGGAGGAAAGGGGGGGAAGGATTGAGAAGGAAGTAGGAAAGGAGGGGGAAGGGAGTGAGAAATAGGGAGGAAAAGAGGGGAAGAAAGTGAGAAGGGGGACAAAAGGAGGCGGATGTGAGTGACAAGGGTGGAGGAAAGGGGAGGGGAGGATTGAGAAGGAAGTAGGAAAGGAGGGGGAAGGGAGTGAGAAATAGGGAGGAAAAGAGGGGAAGGAAGTGAGAAAGGGGAACAAAAAGAGGCGGAAGTGAGTGACAAGGGTGGAGGAAAGGGGGGGAAGGATTGAGAAGGAAGTAGGAAAGGAGGGGGAAGGGAGTGAGAAATAGGGAGGAAAAGAGGGGAAGAAAGTGAGAAGGGGGACAAAAGGAGGCGGATGTGAGTGACAAGGGTGGAGGAAAGGGGAGGGGAGGATTGAGAAGGAAGTAGGAAAGGAGGGGGAAGGGAGTGAGAAATAGGGAGGAAAAGAGGGGAAGGAAGTGAGAAAAAGAACAAAAAGAGGCGGATGTGAGTGACAAGGGTGGAGGAAAGGGGGGGAAGGATTGAGAAGGAAGTAGGAAAGGAGGGGGAAGGGAGTGAAAAATAGGGAGGAAAAGAGGGGAAGGAAGTGAGAAAGGGGAACAAAAAGAGGCGGATGTGAGTGACAAGGGTGGAGGAAAGGGGAGGGGAGGATTGAGAAGGAAGTAGGAAAGGAGGGGGAAGGGAGTGAGAAATAGGGAGGAAAAGAGGGGAAGGAAGTGAGAAAGGGGAACAAAAAGAGGCGGATGTGAGTGACAAGGGTGGAGGAAAGGGGGGGAAGGATTGAGAAGGAAGTAGGAAAGGAGGGGGAAGGGAGTGAGAAATAGGGAGGAAAAGAGGGGAAGAAAGTGAGAAGGGGGACAAAAGGAGGCGGATGTGAGTGACAAGGGTGGAGGAAAGGGGAGGGGAGGATTGAGAAGGAAGTAGGAAAGGAGGGGGAAGGGAGTGAAAAATAGGGAGGAAAAGAGGGGAAGAAAGTGAGAAGGGGAACAAAAAGAGGCGGATGTGAGTGACAAGGGTGGAGGAAAGGGGGGGAAGGATTGAGAAGGAAGTAGGAAAGGAGGGGGAAGGGAGTGAGAAATAGGGAGGAAAAGAGGGAAAGGAAGTGAGAAAGGGGAACAAAAAGAGGCGGATGTGAGTGACAAGGATGGAGGAAAGGGGGGGAAGGATTGAGAAGGAAGTAGGAAAGGAGGGGGAAGGGAGTGAGAAATAGGGAGGAAAAGAGGGGAAGGAAGTGAGAAAGGGGAACAAAAAGAGGCGGATGTGAGTGACAAGGATGGAGGAAAGGGGGGGAAGGATTGAGAAGGAAGTAGGAAAGGAGGGGGAAGGGAGTGAGAAATAGGGAGGAAAAGAGGGGAAGAAAGTGAGAAGGGGGACAAAAGGAGGCGGATGTGAGTGACAAGGGTGGAGGAAAGGGGAGGGGAGGATTGAGAAGGAAGTAGGAAAGGAGGGGGAAGGGAGTGAGAAATAGGGAGGAAAAGAGGGGAAGAAAGTGAGAAGGGGAACAAAAAGAGGCGGATGTGAGTGACAAGGGTGGAGGAAAGGGGAGGGGAGGATTGAGAAGGAAGTAGGAAAGGAGGGGGAAGGGAGTGAGAAATAGGGAGGAAAAGAGGGGAAGGAAGTGAGAAAGGGGAACAAAAAGAGGCGGATGTGAGTGACAAGGGTGGAGGAAAGGGGGGGAAGGATTGAGAAGGAAGTAGGAAAGGAGGGGGAAGGGAGTGAGAAATAGGGAGGAAAAGAGGGGAAGGAAGTGAGAAAGGGGAACAAAAAGAGGCGGATGTGAGTGACAAGGGTGGAGGAAAGGGGGGGAAGGATTGAGAAGGAAGTAGGAAAGGAGGGGGAAGGGAGTGAAAAATAGGGAGGAAAAGAGGGGAAGGAAGTGAGAAAGGGGAACAAAAAGAGGCAGATGTGAGTGACAAGGGTGGAGGAAAGGGGAGGGGAGGATTGAGAAGGAAGTAGGAAAGGAGGGGGAAGGGAGTGAGAAATAGGGAGGAAAAGAGGGGAAGGAAGTGAGAAAGGGGAACAAAAAGAGGCGGATGTGAGTGACAAGGGTGGAGGAAAGGGGGGGAAGGATTGAGAAGGAAGTAGGAAAGGAGGGGGAAGGGAGTGAGAAATAGGGAGGAAAAGAGGGGAAGGAAGTGAGAAAGGGGAACAAAAAGAGGCGGATGTGAGTGACAAGGGTGGAGGAAAGGGGGGGAAGGATTGAGAAGGAAGTAGGAAAGGAGGGGGAAGGGAGTGAAAAATAGGGAGGAAAAGAGGGGAAGGAAGTGAGAAAGGGGAACAAAAAGAGGCGGATGTGAGTGACAAGGGTGGAGGAAAGGGGGGGAAGGATTGAGAAGGAAGTAGGAAAGGAGGGGGAAGGGAGTGAAAAATAGGGAGGAAAAGAGGGGAAGGAAGTGAGAAAGGGGAACAAAAAGAGGCGGATGTGAGTGACAAGGGTGGAGGAAAGGGGAGGGGAGGATTGAGAAGGAAGTAGGAAAGGAGGGGGAAGGGAGTGAGAAATTGGGAGGAAAAGAGGGAAAGGAAGTGAGAAAGGGGAACAAAAAGAGGCGGATGTGAGTGACAAGGGTGGAGGAAAGGGGGGGAAGGATTGAGAAGGAAGTAGGAAAGGAGGGGGAAGGGAGTGAAAAATAGGGAGGAAAAGAGGGAAAGGAAGTGAGAAAGGGGAACAAAAAGAGGCGGATGTGAGTGACAAGGGTGGAGGAAAGGGGGGGAAGGATTGAGAAGGAAGTAGGAAAGGAGGGGGAAGGGAGTGAAAAATAGGGAGGAAAAGAGGGGAAGGAAGTGAGAAAGGGGAACAAAAAGAGGCGGATGTGAGTGACAAGGGTGGAGGAAAGGGGAGGGGAGGATTGAGAAGGAAGTAGGAAAGGAGGGGGAAGGGAGTGAGAAATAGGGAGGAAAAGAGGGAAAGGAAGTGAGAAAGGGGAACAAAAAGAGGCGGATGTGAGTGACAAGGGTGGAGGAAAGGGGGGGAAGGATTGAGAAGGAAGTAGGAAAGGAGGGGGAAGGGAGTGAGAAATAGGGAGGAAAAGAGGGGAAGGAAGTGAGAAAGGGGAACAAAAAGAGGCGGATGTGAGTGACAAGGGTGGAGGAAAGGGGGGGAAGGATTGAGAAGGAAGTAGGAAAGGAGGGGGAAGGGAGTGAGAAATAGGGAGGAAAAGAGGGAAAGGAAGTGAGAAAGGGGAACAAAAAGAGGCGGATGTGAGTGACAAGGGTGGAGGAAAGGGGGGGAAGGATTGAGAAGGAAGTAGGAAAGGAGGGGGAAGGGAGTGAGAAATAGGGAGGAAAAGAGGGGAAGGAAGTGAGAAAGGGGAACAAAAAGAGGCGGATGTGAGTGACAAGGGTGGAGGAAAGGGGGGGAAGGATTGAGAAGGAAGTAGGAAAGGAGGGGGAAGGGAGTGAGAAATAGGGAGGAAAAGAGGGAAAGGAAGTGAGAAAGGGGAACAAAAAGAGGCGGATGTGAGTGACAAGGGTGGAGGAAAGGGGGGGAAGGATTGAGAAGGAAGTAGGAAAGGAGGGGGAAGGGAGTGAGAAATAGGGAGGAAAAGAGGGAAAGGAAGTGAGAAAGGGGAACAAAAAGAGGCGGATGTGAGTGACAAGGGTGGAGGAAAGGGGGGGAAGGATTGAGAAGGAAGTAGGAAAGGAGGGGGAAGGGAGTGAGAAATAGGGAGGAAAAGGGGGGAAGGAAGTGAGAAAGGGGAACAAAAAGAGGCGGATGTGAGTGACAAGGGTGGAGGAAAGGGGAGGGGAGGATTGAGAAGGAAGTAGGAAAGGAGGGGGAAGGGAGTGAGAAATAGGGAGGAAAAGAGGGAAAGGCAGTGAGAAAAGGGACAAAAGGAGGTGGATGTGAGTGACAAGGGTGGAGGAAAGGGGGGGAGGGAAATATTGAGAAGGAAGTAGGAATGGAGGGGGAAGGGAGTGAGAAATAGGGAGGAAAAGAGGGGAAGGAAGTGAGAAGGGGAACAAAAGAAGGCGGATGTGAGTGACAAGGGTGGAGGAAAGGGGGGAAAGGATTGAGAAGGAGGGAAGAAAGAAGGGGGAAGGGAATGAGAAGTGGGGTTAAAAGGAGGAGAAAGGGAGTGAAGAGGATGGAGAAATGAGGGGAAAGGAATGAAAATATGAGAAGAAAGGCGGGGGAAGGGAGTGAGAAGGGAGAAGTAAAGGAGGGGGAAGGGAGTAGGAAGGGGGTAGGAAAGTTGGAGGAAGGGATTGAGAAGGAGGGATTAAAGTAACGGAAAGGGAGGGAGAGGGAGGAGGAAAGGAGGTGAAGGGAGTGGGAAAGTGAGAGGAAAGGAGGAGAAGGAATTGAGAAGGAGGAGATAAGGAGGGGGAAGGTGGTGAGAGGGAAGAGTAGAGGAGGAGAAGGGAATGGGAAGGGGGGAGGAAAAGAGGAGGAAGGGAGTGGGAAGGGGGGAGGAAAGGAGGAGGAATGGATTGAGAAGGAGGAGGAAATGAGAGGGAAGGGGTGAGGAAAGGAGGGGAAGGGAGTGGGTAGGGGGTAGTTAAGTTGGAGGAAGGGAGTGAGAAGGAGGGAGGAAAGGAGGGGAAATGGAGAGAGAGGGAGGAGGAAAAGATAGAAAGGGAGTGGGAAGGGGGAGAAAAGGAGGAGGAAGGGAATGGGAAGGGGGGAGGAAAGGAGGAAGAAGGGATTGAGAAGGAGGAGGAAATGAGAGGGAAGGGGTGAGGAAAGGAGGGGAAGGGAGTGGGTAGGGGATAGTTAAGTTGGAGGAAGGAAGTGAGAAGGAGGGAGGAAAAAAGGGGAAAGGGAGAGAGAAGGGGGAGGAAAAGATAGGAAGGGAGTGGGAAGGGGGGAGGAAAGGAGGAGGAAGGGAGTGGGAAGGAGGGAGGCAAAGAGGGGAAAGGGAGAGAGAGGGAGGAGGAAAAGATAGGAAGGGAGTGGGAAGGGGGGAGGAAAGGAGGAGGAAGGGCATGACTACTAGAAATTATCGAGCTTGAGCGGGTCTCGAACCTCAGCCATACAGATTGCCAGGGAAAGACATGGCCAATAGGCTATCACACAAAGATGCAATGATGTCTGGGGATGTTCTCGGGAATATATATATATGACTATGCTTTCGCGCATATATCTTTAGACCATTCCCCATTCTCTCTACTGCATTAATCTTCCTTTTGTTATTTACAAATATTATGTTGTTTTGATCTCTTGTACCATAAGTAAAACAGTGTTTAAATGCAATCAATGTATAACCCTCTTGTGATCTTCACTACTCATTACTAGTATGATAACATATTGATTCATTCATATACTTTGGTTAGAAACTTTATCTATTAAAGGTTTTTGTTTGTCAAGTATAATCAAGAGCTTTCTGTGTTTAAAGGTATATTTTTCTTCATGAAAGAAGATATTTATGTTTTGTTGAAGCATATTCTTGTTCTAGCGATACACTCATTACTTCGTACTAAGCCACTTATCACTTACCCTTTTCAACATGTATAAAAATCCTTTAGAGAAATTGTACTTTTCACTTTTCTGAACTAGAAATCCCGTAAACAATTTATTCAGTGCTTCATTTTATCACTGTCTAAAATGCTGACTTTTGCCGAGAAAGTTACCATACTGCCGATCAAATGCAATTTACCTCAAAGTTCTTAATTCATTCATTGTCTAACTGGGGTTTAAAATAAAATATTTAGACTCTGCTCTTATTGTCCTGTTTCATAAAGAGATTAAGTCAACAAAAATAAACTTAATAAATTGGCGATACATAACCTGAATTAAATGCGCTTCAGTACTTGATGCTAAATCTCAGAATAATGAGAAGACTGTCATAGAAAAGAAACTCCAACGGTCAGTGATCGTCGGAAGCACTTGGCGAACTAACACAGAGAATTGGAATTCAGAGCTCTTGATATTTAAATTGATTTTAATTCACTTTTATTAAACACTCTTGCATAATTATGCTCCTAATAGCTGTTTTGTAGTTCATTTTGCTGAGCCAACTTTGTATATTCATTTGGATCATGGAGAGCAAAGAAAAAAGGAAGAATTTTATGGAAGGAAAAAAAGTATTTTCATTATGACCCAAGCCAAAAACGTTTAAACAATCTTCATCCCGTTGTAAATTTAAATAAGCTGCAATTGTATTCAGCATAACGTTTTAAAGTTGATATTGTCA
>NC_090727.1:111356062-111381062 GCF_036898095.1 Palaemon carinicauda | reverse complement strand
CGCAATAGCTTTCTAGCGGTAGAATCTCAACCGATGGCTGGTGCCTAGGCCAGCTTATTACCTTTTACATTATTTATTGTTTAGTGTTATTTAACTTGTGGAAGTAGGCAATATCCGATTGACCAAATGAGAGACTATTGAATAAGAAAAGGAACTTTTAACGATGATCAGCAAATATTTAGCCTTAGCTTTAATTAACGAAATGAAAATACAAAAGCAAAATAAACTAATCTCTTGGAAATCTCAAATAACTTCGGTATTAAAGCGCTTTAGGATATTCCGTTGAAAACTTAAAGGGCAAACATTGCAAAGTAAAGCCAAGTTGATGATGAAATTTATCTTTTGGTTCTTCGGACGAAGGATTTAAAAGAAAATATAATCTCTATATAATAGAGAGAAAGTGTTTGGATATATATATATATATATATATATATATATATATATATATATATATATATATACATACATTTATCTATATATATATATATATATATATATATATATATATATATATATATATATATATATATATATATATATATATATATGTATATATATAAATATATATATACATATATATATATATATATATATATATATATATATATATATATATATATATAGTTATATATATATGTATGTATATATATATATATATATATATATATATATATAATATATATATATATATATATATATATATATATATATATATATATATATATATATATATATATAGTGTACAAATACGTTCCTTTCTAGTCACGGTTAGCTCTCCCTACCCCTCTGGTAGGTGGAAGAAGGACTAGTCATACCCTGTTTAGACTCAGGTGTAGGTGTGTGTTTGTTACTACCTTAAAATCGTTATAGATTCTTTTAATAAGCAAAACAAAAGTTTCCAACAACACCGACTGAAATATTGGAAATGAATATGAAAAGAAACACGTAAAAACACAACACGTTTATTCCCAAACTTATAAAGAAAACTAATGTTACTTCTTCGGTTACTTTAACTGACAAACCAAATCAACCAAAACACCAACAGAAAGGGGAAACAGTCAATAAGGTAGAAATACTTAGGAATACTTTTCTGCAGCTGCTGAGACGATACTGGTACGGAGACTTCAGGCTTGAGAACGTTGCAAAAGGGCGGCTGAAGTTCAGATGAAACTAGCACGATGGCTGGATTCGAAGACGTCACAAAAGGGTGGCATCAAGATGGGACATCAGAGTTCTTCTTCCAAGAATTCGATGATACTGTTGAACGAAGGCAGGCACCAGGCAGTGATGGACACTTCTTGTCACAAGCAGGTAGGGCTGGCTGCTTCAATTTGTCTCTTCTTCTCGGCCATACCAAGACCTTTTGGAGATAGGCTTTTGCTGTTTGAAAGGAAAGGTTAGATTCTGGCTCTATCTGACTTCTGGTCTTCTCTGCTTCTTATCTCGTTAAGACCTAATTCTCATCTCCTTCGGACAAAGTTCCTCTGTTGTCTTATATCCTGTCCTATCTCTCTTGGACGATCTCTTCTTGGAGTTTATATACCCATGTATGGGCGGAGTTAATTACAGTGGGCAGTGGTCATCTCCATAGAAGGAGTTCTTTTTAACAATTGTGCATCTCCATTGGCTTCCTTAAAAACGCCCACTTCGATATCGCCATGGAAGCTTCTAGAAGAAATTTCTGATGCAATCGGGACCACATGTTAAGTCGTAACAAAAAGGGCAGCACGTTTCCTTCCATGATGACATATATCCTAAACAAAGATTTCCCTCAAGCTCGGTTTCTCAAAATATGCTGACTCCACTAATTAAGACGATGACATCTTGGTCAAAGCAGGACAGTTCCCTTATCACGACAGGCGCTCTCGGCGAGGCTTGGTTCACTTCCAAAATGCTGATGAAAACGAAGAGATGACAGGATTGCCCAAACCAGGGTTAAAAGAATACCTTTTTAACCCTGGCCCAAACAGGGCCACAGTCGAATCTTGTCTCCCATCGCTGCTCACACTGGGAATAGATATTTTGTGTTTCATTATATCCTTTTAAAAATATTGTATCTACCAATGACAGTTTTCATGCCTAAATATTAAGCAGTCATTTATTTATATATATATATATATATATATATATATATATATATATATATATATATATATATTTATTTATTTATATATTTATATATATATACATATAAATATATATATGTATAAATATCGATATCTATCTATCTATATATATATCTATCTATCTATCTATCTATCTATCTATATATATATATATATATATATATATATATATATATATATATATATATATATATGATGACCAGAGGGAAAATTAATTTTAAAATACATTGTTAAGTCCAGACTAGTTTCATGATACTTCAGAAGACCGATTTATTGAAAAAGGTCTCTTTACAATTTATAAGGTGAAGTAAGCTTACGAACATATATACAGATATCTACTGAACAAAACTACACTCGCAAAACAAACTACCTGCCATATATTTTCAGGTGATTGTGGGAGGAGTCCAACCCTCGTAGGCCCCGTGTCTGGAAGGGTCTTTTCAGATTACAGGGAAATATTTATGCCTATTGATATCATTTCTTTATGTTAATATTCTTTATATGAATATATATATATATATATATATATATATATATATATATATATATATATATATATATATATATATATATATATATATATATATAATCAGATAATGCAAGACATATCGAAAAGGGCCAGTTTAATTGTATAATACAATAAAATTATACAGTTTAACTAGTCATTTCATGAAATCCCAGACATTGATCTGGGAGAGTATATAAATTTTTACTAATAATAATATTCTTATATCCCCGATCTCTGGCAACCAGCGGAGGTCAAAACTCTATCGAGTCCAGCCTTTCTGTTATCCAGAAATCTTAGTCAGTTTCAATCCTGCTGTTTATCTTTTCTGGTACAGGTATTCAGTGCAGTTATTATTCTGGTTTTACTCTTTTTCAATTTATGTCCATTTTAAAAATGAAACTGAAGTAGTTACCGGTTGCTGCCAACAGTGCTTTAATATCTTAAAATACATATTAAGCTCTTGTTAGTTAAGCAAAAAGGGTAAAATCTTTGGGAAAAAAGGTTCCCTCTGATTTTTGGTTATCAAACCCCTACGATGTGCTTAAAGTACCGAGAATTGACGTGTCAATATTTCCTACTTGCAGCAATGAGCATGATATTAGATATTATGCGACTGAGGATGAATTATGTGATATTCTATTCAGCAAGCATTGTAGTTCTAGGCATGAAGGCCGTGATAGTGTGTTACATGATATAAAGAAACTTCACAAAAGTGTAACAAAACCACCTGTTTATTAGTTTTCACAGTGTTGAAAAAAACATTTAGACCTGATCGAGCTACAGTCCCAACCTATTAGCAAATGCAAATTTATTTTTGTCTAGAAAGACCATTTAATAAAGTTCGTTGCCTTACGCCCTTTAACATCTAATTGAGCTTAGGAAGTTATTTATAATTTAATTGATGATTTTACTACTTTAGGGCACTATGTGTGTTTCAGTTTGATAATGGGCCCCAGTTTGGAAATTTTGTTATTGAAAGCATGAAACTGGTTTGGCCTGAATGGCATATTGTTCACAGTAAATCCCAACAGTCAAAGCCAAGCAGGCGTACAGCACCTAACCAAGATGTTTAAAAAAAAGGCTATTCACTTGGATGAGTGACAATAAAAGTGCCAATGGACAGAAAGTCTGCGTTTCATTCAGTTCATGAGAGATAGTGTCTTTCCTGATGAAATGAAGAGAACTCGTTAGGTAGCTATGTTAGGGGGGGGGGGGGGGGGCAAAAGTTAGAACTATGAATTGTGGGTTACAGAAAAGTCTATTAAGCTCGTTGACTACTGAAGAAGATTTAGAGAATACAATGAAACAAAGTAAAGTATACGGAGTCGGCCATGGATTGTCTAAATTAAATAATTTTTATGAATGTGCTAAATCTGAAATTGAGATAGAGTTCAACATAATGAGGTTTAACCAGAAATCTTGAGTGTGATATTTGTAAAAAACTGTCCTTAACCAAAAGAGCCAGAGAAAAATCCGTCGTTTGCCTTGAAAGAACAATAATAAAATATGAAGAATAGTCTGATACTAACTTTGCTGATCCTACTGTTGGAAACACTGTCTGCATACAGGTGCTAGATGCAGACAGAAGCAAAATTGAGGCTTGGGTTTTAGAAACAAAAAAAAAGATAAAAAATTATTAGAAATTGGGAACCGGAACGGTGTTCTGCGAAGTGTGGCCACACAACAACAATCACTTGGGCATGGATAAGGTTTCATTGGCAGCCAGTGCACATAAAAGTACCAAAAGGAAATGTGTCCCTACTCCAAAAAGTGAATCTTGAGCAGCTCAAAATGTTACGAATATCGTCCTTGCATCAATAAACGAGAGAAATTTTACTTCATATTATGGGCAAAAATTTGATAAAAAAGAAGGCATGGTTTAAGTGATTAGTGTTCGTCATTTCATATAATCCCTAGTTATTTCATTAGGTATCTAGTGAATTTGTAAACAAAATGTCTTTTATAAACCTTAAGTGAAACACCCCGTTAATAAATGAAATCATAGTTATTTCATGCATTAGCTGATTATAGACATACAGATACATGTACACAAATATTTTATATATATATATATATATATATATATATATATATATATATATATATATATATATATATATATATATGTGTGTGTGTGTGTGTGTGTGTGCACGCGCGCGCGTGTGTGTGTGTGTATGTGTGTGTGCACGCGCGCGCGTGTGTGTGTGTGTGAGAGAGAGAGAGAGAGAGAGAGAGAGAGAGAGAGAGAGAGAGAGAGAGAGAGAGAGATATGTGTGTGTGCGTTTGTGAGAATACTGCAGAAGTATATCAGTATGAAGTAAAACTTATTCGATAATAATGAATTATTCTTAATATCAATTAGACGTCAGAAATATGTGTTAGCGTGTATCAGCAGATCGGCTAAATACTTTTTGATAGATTCTCCCACACCAAAAAAAAGAAAAAAACCTTCGATAATGCAGCTTCTTATCCTCCAGAGGGAACCCCAGCGATAGCCCTTCTTGGTGGAAAATTAGTCTTTCGGCTCTTCCGGGAGGCTCCAAAGGTGGTGTTCTTGGAAGAACCGAAAACCCTTGATTCCTCCGGAAACGCCGGAGGGGATTTCATTAATCATTTTGATTCAGCTGTATATTAAAAAAAAAGAAAGATGACCCATCTCTTGTCTTCCACAGTCCCTTGAAGACATCATGATCACATGAAATTTCTATAAAGGCTCTGGAGACTTTTAGTTCTCTACAAAGTCACACGCTGTCTTCAAAGGCTTCAAAAAAATTACACGTCTTCAAGATCGCTTAAATCTTTATGATCTAAGTATCAGGAAAGAACATGTTGGATTCGGAGATTTACTTCATTAAGATTGAAGGAGGGAGTCTTCGCTGCCGCTTTATGAAATTATCAATGTCTGAAGGCCTACTCGATGTTAGATGATTCATGTTAATGTACGATAGATATCGATATAAGCTGAAGCTGACTACTCTTGATTATGGAAATGCAACACTTTCCGAATTAAGGCAAGTAGACTTTATGGATTCATATAATTAAACGATAATTCTTATCACCAAAATGTCAATATCGGCTCTATCGGCTGTATCTGGTATTGTACTGGCATAAAGCCACCTGCTCGGAAATAACACTCCCTCAGAATTCTATCATCCCTTCCAACATTTCCTGGAGACTGTGTGATTTACAAAGACCCAGAAGTCTCTGGAGTCTCCGATGTCGGCTTCAATGGATCACACTGTCTTCAAGGGTTTCGACGAGCAACATCTGTCTTTTTCTATTACAAGGCTAAATCAAATGAATGGTGGAATTACCTCCGGCGATTCCGGAGGAATCATGGGTATCCTCTGATAACACCCAGAGGGACCCTTCCCCTCCATTCCTCCCCCTTCACACTCCCATCCCCCTCCCATCCTCCCTCCTTCTCACTCCCTTCCCCTCTCTTTTCCTCCTCCCTCTCAATCCCTTCCTCTTCATTTCCTCCCCCCTTCCCATTCCCTTCCTCCTCCTTTCCTCCCGCCTTCCCACTCCCTTACCCTCCTTTACTCACCCTTCTCACTCCCTTCCTCCTCCTTTCCTCCCCCCTTCACGATCCCATCCCTATTCTATCCTCCCTCCTTCTCTCTCCCTTCCTTCACTTATACTCCCCTTCTCACTCCCTTCCCCTCTTTTCCTCCCTCCTTCTCACTCCCTTCCTCCTCCTTTTCTCCCACCTCCCATTCCCTTCCCCCTCCTTTCCTCCATCTTCTCACTCCCTTCCCCATCCTTTCCTCCCTCCTTCTCACTCCCTTCCCCCTCGTTTCCTCCTCCTTCCTCAAACCCTTCTCCTCCATTCCTCCCACTTCTCATTCCCTTCCCCTTCTTACCTCCACCCTTCTCACTCCCTTCCACCCTCCTTCCCTCTATACTTCTCACTCCCTTTCCCCCTCCTTTCCTCCACACTACTCAGTCCCTTCCCCTCCTTTCCTCACCCTTTATCAGTCCCTTCCTCCTCCTTTCCTCCATCCTTCACACTACCTTCCCCCTCCTTTCCTCCCTCTGTATCACCCCCTTCACCTTTTCCTTCTCCCCTCTCACTACCTTCCCCATCCTTTCCTCAACCCTTTTCACTCCCTTCCCACTCGTTTCCTCCCTCTTTCTCACTCCCCTCCTCCTCCTTTCCACCCTCCTTCTCACTCCCTTCCCCCTCCTTTATTCCGCCCTTTTCACTCCCTTCCCCCTTTCCTCCCTCTTTTTCACTCCATTCCCCCTCCTTTCCTCACCTCTTCTCACTCCTTCCCCTCTCTTTTCCTCCCTCCTTCTCATTCACTTCCCCTCCTTTCCTCCCTCCTTCTCACTCCCCCCCTGTCCTTTCCTCCCCCTTCTCACTTCCTTTCCCTCCTTTCCTCCCTCCTTCTCACTCCATTCCCACTCCCTCCCTCCCCTCTTCTCACTCCCACCCCTCTCCTTTCCTCCCTCCTTCTCACTCCTTTTCCCCCCTCCTTTCCTCCCTCCTTTTCACTCCTTTCCTGCTCATATCCTCCTCCCTTCTCACTCCCTACCCCCCTTTATTCCCCTGCTCATTCCTTCTCCCTCCTTTCATCCGCCTTCTCACTCTCTTCTCCTTCTTTCCTCTCCCCTTCTCACTCCTTTCCCCCAATTTCTCTCCCTCCTTGCACTCCTTCCCCCCTCCAGTCTCCCCCTTCTCACTCCCTTTCCCCTCCTTTCCTCCACCTTCTCACTCTCTTCCCCTTCTTTCCTCTCCCCTTCTCACTCCTTTCCCCTAATTTCCCTCCCTCCTTGCACTCCTTCCCCACTCCGGTCTCCCCCTTCTCACTTCCTTTCCCCTACTTTCCTCACTCTTTTCACTCCCTTCCCCTCCTATCCTCACCCTTCTTACTCCCTTCCCCCTCCTTTTCTCCATCTTTCTGAATCCCTTCCTCCTCCTCTCCTCCCATCCTTCTAGTTCCCTTCCCCCTCTTTTCTTCACCCTTCTCAATCCCTCCCCCCTCCTTTCCTTCCTCCTTTTCACTCCCTTCTTACTCTTTTCCTCCCTACTTTTAACCCAATTCCCCCTTCTTTCCTCTGTCAGTCTCACTCTCATCCCCTCCTTACGTCCACCCTTCTCCCTCACTTTCCCCTCCTTTCCTCCGCCCTTTGCATTCCCTTCTCCCTTGTTTCCTTCCTCCTTCTTACCCCAATCCCTTTCTTTCCTCATTCCTTCCCACTCCCTTCCCTCCTCTCCTCCATCCTTGTCACTCCCTTCCCCCTCCTTTCCTCCTCCTTCTCACTCCCTTCCCCCTCCTTTCCTCCCTCCTTCTAACACCCTTCCCCACCTTGTCTCAACCCTTGTCGCTCCATTCCCCACAATGTTTTATTTCTGGTCTATTATAACCATCATCTCTTGTCAGTTTATGGTCTTTTTTGCCAGTTTATATCTGCAAATTTTTATTGAATGTTTATCATTAGTTTTCTTCATCGTCACCCAAGATTAGTCGAATGCAGGACATAGGCCTCAGATATGTTCTTCAACTCCTTTCTGTTTATGGTCTTTCTATGCCTGTTTATATCAGCAAATTTTTATTCATAGTTTATCATTTGTTATCATCATCATCATCCATGAGTAGTCGAATGCAGGACAAAGGCCTCTGACACGCTCGTCCACTCTCGTCTGTTAATGGTCTTTAAATGCCAGAATATATCTGCCAATTTTTTTTTCATGGTGTATCATTTGTTATCATCATCATCACCCATGATTAGTCGAATGCAGGACAAAGGCCTCAGACATGTTTGTCCACTACCGTCTGTTCATGATCTTTCTATGCCAGATTATATCTGGAAATTCTTATTTATGATTTATCATGCGTTATCATCATCATCACCCATGACTGGTCGAATGCAGGACAAAGGTCTCAGACATATTTGTCCACTCCAGTCTGTTTATGGTCTTTCTATGCCAGATTATATCTGCATATTTTTATTCATGGTTTATCATTCATTATCATCATCATCGTACAAGATTAGTCGAATGCAGGACAAAAGCCTCATACATATTAGTCCACTTCAGTCTGTTTATGGTCTGTCTATGCCGAATTATATCTGCAAATTTTTATTCATGGTTTATCATTCGTTATCATCATCATCACCCATGATTAGACCATTATATCCCATTGTCCTTATTTGAGGACACCTGATAAATTATAATTTTATAAAGAACATATTTCATAAAGGATCAAAAAGACAATTAAAAGCAAAAATTTAATGAATTATCAACCGTTTCATATAGAAATTACGATCCAGTGATGTTTATTTAGATATTTTCTTTGAGTCTACTTTCGGTGAAAAATCAAGCTTCAGACATACCACCATTCAAACGTAAAAAGCGAATACAAAGTAGAACATTATTGATTAAACATGTATCGATATTAATTATTAAAGGCTTTATATATCATATTAATCATATTGAAAATCATTCCCATTGTCATACAGCGATCCAGAAATGTTTGAAATATCCTGTCCTCGAATGAGGACACTGGGATAATGTCATAAAAACATGTGACGTCACAAGTCCAGTTAAGATTTTTGCAGTTGTTCAAGCTTCAACGCGGAAAGGAGTAGACGTCTGCTTACTTAGCCAAGTTATCCGAGCAAACGATCATTTCAGCACAGATCATCATAGACAACACATCAAGAAGCTGCATTGGAATATTCACAAAAGTCATTACTCTATTATGGTATAATCAATTATTCTTGTTTTGTTTTTCTCATAAGTTTCATATTTTTTTTTACTTTTTTTTTGTTGTATCTGCTTTATTTCTCATTTCTAGTGTGTTTATTTAATCTAAATACCTACTTAACTACCGATCTATGTTGTAAACTCAATATATCATTTTTTTGTGAACTACTTTTTTTTTGTATAATTTCCCATTTTAAGTCATGCACCGAACATCCACTCTACCTCTTTTGTCATATTTAGTCATAAAACAATTGGTTCTTTATTCTCATAATCAGAAAGTTTATATATATATATATATATATATATATATATATATATATATATATATATATATATACATACATATATATATATATATATATATACATACATACACACATATATATATATATATATATATATATATATATATATATATATATATATATATATATATACATTTACTGAAATGGAATCATAGATCTTATACCTTATATCATGGTTTCCTCATTACAGATGGCGAAGAAACACTGCACTTACAGTTGAGGAAGCAATCAATATCCTGTTTCAGTATGATGAAGATGATGAAATAAAAAATGCTGATATCATTATTATACCGCCTGACGTATATGAATTCACCGATGAAGAGATATCAGTGAAGACATAATAGAGTAAGTTTCTGTTCAGGATGTTCCTGGTTCCTTAGAAGTTCAAGTAAACCTACAACCAATTGAAAACCCTACTAAAGACAGAGGGGCATCTGCTATATCTAGGAAAAAACGAAAACTTTGTAACAGTATATCCATCTGGAAATATAAAAATCCTGAATACAGCAAAGTCAAGGAGCGTTCAGAACAGTATAAGGAAAACTTGCGAGAAATAAAGGAGAACCTTCATAATCTATCTCCTCTGGAACTAATTGAGAAACTGATGTCTTATGTCATATATGACCACATTTTGAAAGAGACAGTATGTTATGCAAGTTCTTATAGAAATAAATGTGAGTTTGCATTATGTATTGATGAACTGAAGACCTTCATTGGTATATTGTTATTCTCGGGATATCACAAAGTCCCCTCAGAACGCGATTATTGGTCAAGTGAAGAAGATCTTGGAGTCCCTATTATTCAGAAAGTAATGTCAAGAAACCGTTTTCAGCTGTTGAAAAGCATTATCCATTTTTGCAAGAACGATGAAGCCAAGGACAATACACACGACAGAGGGTTCAAAATCAGGTCATTATTGTCACTAGTCAAGGACTCCTTTCAACAATTTGGAGTATTTGAAGAATGCATATCTGTTGATGAAATGATTGTGAAGTATTATGGTCACAATCCTCTAAAGCAGTTTATGAGAGGAAAACCTATCAGGTTTGGATACAAACTCTGGGGACTATGTGGCGTTTCAGGTTACTCTTACAGTTTTGATTTGTATTGTGGGAAGAGTTCCGTGGATGATGGCAACGATGATCTGTTACTTGGAACAAAGGTTGTTTTGATGGTAGAAGCAGTATAAGTCTCACATGCTCATTCTATTTTCTTTGACAAGTTTTTTTACTGGATATGATTTGTGAGTTCATCTTAGGAATCTTGGTTATCAAGCCACTGGTACAATTAGGGAAAACAGACTAAGCAAGTGCCCTCTGAGACCAGCAAAAATTATGAAGAAAGAGAAAAGGGGATCCTATGACTATATGTTTGATACAAATGAAGAAATCCTTTTAGTGAGATGGTCAGACAATAAGTATGTATGCGTTGGGACAAACTACGATACTATTGAGCCTTTGAAAAAGGTAAATCGATGGTTGAGTCATGTAAAAATAAAAGGTGATGTTCCTCTACCAAATGTTATGAACAACTATAATACCTACATGGGAAGTGTCGATCACCATGATCAGCTGGATTGTAAATTTGCAACATCTTTACGAGGAAAGAAATGGTACTGGTCTCTCTTCACTCGTGTACTAGATATGATTGTGGTAAATGCATGGATCATCCATAAATTTCTGCAAACAGGAAAAGAGCAACTTGACTTGGTAAGCTTCAGAAGAGCAGTATGCGTACCATATCTGAAGTTAGGTAAAGCAGATATAAGAATAGGTAGAAAGAGCAGAGACATTATCCCATCTACAAGACTTGATGATGTTCGGTACGATGGAAAAGACCACGTCATAGCCAAGAGGGAAAATCAGAGACGATGCCAGAAGAAGTCTTGCTCCAGGAAGCCTAGGACCTATTGCAAAAAATGCAACATAACACTTTGTTTAGAGTGTTTTACTCCTTATCACAAGCAGTAAACAAAAACGGTAACATGTTTCTTTTTCTGTTCAATTGTCTTTCTAAATATTATGCCGAGTAATTCAAGAAGTTAACTGTGTAAATTTAAAAACATTATAATGGTGAATAAGAATCAGATAGAGAATATAATTATATTTCATCAAACTAATTTGGAAAAGAATTATGATTTGAAGGTAGTATTACATTATCTCATTGTCCTCAATTGAGGACAGCTTATTATTACCAAATGTCATTATATTATTCCAGTGTCCTCTTTTGAGGATGGCTTACCGCGAGGTTACTGAAAGAAACAAAATGTTCTAACCACCATATATGATGTCTTTTAATCCTAAACATTAATATCTTCTCAAAAAATCTTGAAATTTTCAGCCAAAAAAACTTGGGATATAATGTGTCAGGGAAAATCTCATACATGTGTTTATCGACAATATGATCGCCGGGAATGAGCACTAAGAAGAGTCCACCGGGGGAATGATTAGAAGGAAATTTCTGGGTATTTTTTAATTCATATCTTACAGATAAGATATTAGAAAGTATTATGTAAATTTAAATAAAGTATTGCGTTAATTTTATTTCTAATGTTGATATTTGTAAACAATTATCACTTTTGATTTTGATCCAGAGAATGTTTCCATTATTCAACAAAAATTATAGTATTATGGGAGCTTCAAAATGATTTCAGAACAAGAGTCATTCGCGAGAGATGTGCCATATCAAGGCTTTGAACGAAGTCTTCCATCAGTTGCTTTCAAAAGTCAGAGACTCGAAGGATTTGATCTTCGCTCCGATTGGATCCCTCTTTTGGGGCTAAACTGAGTGGCTCCTGTTTTGCAATGAGATATAGTATGTTGCTCTGTTTAAATCCACGAGTTAGGCTAATTCATCAGATCTGTTTTGAACACTTACATAGCCTAAATTTATCTATTTTCTTAATCTTATGAGAATGAATATAAAAATCGATACTGTATCGATATTTTATACTTAGCTTATGTATGTGTGTAGTGGTAACTAATAAAAACAATGTTTCTGAAGATTTCTTTTCATATGTACAATGCACCTACGTTCTTTCACAAGCTATAACGAACCATACATGACTAATATGATATCGCCAAAACGTATGGAAAATAAGTTTAGATATAATATTTAACACCAAGAAATTCGTTGCTTCGTAAATATGTGACTTTTAGCCTCAAAACCAATATAAAACTTCGTTCATAAAATACCCCAAGATTTTTATTATTCGATCAAAGTAAACCTCCTCATTTCTCATCTCCGAGCGAGACCTGAATGTACCAAGACCCGGATGTCATAAGACAAGTAATCTCAGTTGGAAAGAAATATGCATCTGTAAACATTATTATGTTTTCATCATAAACAATTCCGAGTCGGAACTAAATTCAGTTATTTCAATCAGTTCCCATTAAAGGTAAAAATGATTGATAATTGGCTTAATTAACGAGAACAAAATGACAATTTGTTACTTAGAATGAACGTTAACTTTGGAGGAAAAAGATATAACGGAAACTGGAAAAGGAATATTAATAATTTTACAATTATATCTATTTGTTGTTGCTCAAGGCTTATAATAATGCTGTTTTCTCTCTAAAGGTTATTTTGTGACGTACTGTTATCAGGAGGAACAAAAAGTTATTCTCTTCAACACATTTCAATTGGAAGCCATTTATAGAGAGCTTTTATGAACCGGGCTCCCTTGAACCAAGGACTAACCATACCCCCTAAATTTCAGTAAAATAAACGGTTTCAGAAAATCTTGAAAAAGCAAGAAAGCGAAAAACCCAAAAATAAATTACTCTTAATTATCACCTTGGCAATATGACAGCGGTAAACCGTTTACTACCTGCTTAAAGATCAGTATACAATCTGACCAAATTCTTGATTATGGTAATTGATTTATAAAAAAAAGAGAAAATATATTAATATATTTCGGAATTGAAAAGTGATCAGACGACTGTATCAACATCTTTGATAAAATATCGATAAAGTATTAATTTCCATATTTATAAAAAAAGAAATTATATTAATTCAAGCAAATTTAAGTGTTTAGAACAAAAGTGAAGGATTATCATAAGTCTTGACTTGTGAATATACAAGAGAGAAAGCATTCCTTCGATTAACTTAAAGAACACAGCACAGATTACTTTATCCCACAACATCTCATCGCTTCCTATTATTATTATTATTATTATTATTATTATTATTATTATTATTATTATTATTATTATTATTATTATTATTATTCCTACATCGCTTTCCTTATTCCCCTCTTTGTCTTAAAAATATCCATATCCCCCATTTCCGGTTTATTATCATTTTTTTTTCTCTCTCTCTCTCTTTCCTTCTTTTTTTTTTCATTATTCCTACCTTGCTTTCCTTATTCACCTCTTTGTCTTCAATATATCCATATCCTCCATTTCCTGGTTATTATCATTATTCTCTCTCACTTTCCTTCTTTTTCTCATTATTTTCACCTTGCTTTCTCTATTCCCCAGTTTGTCTTAAATATGTCCAATCATTCATTTCCTTTTTATTATCATTATTCTCTCTCTCTCTCTTTCCTTCTTTTTCTCGTTATTCCAGCCTGGCTTTCCCTATCCCCCCCCCCTTTGTCTCAAATAAGTCCATATCCTCCGTTTCCAGTTTAATCTCATTATTCTCTCTCTCTCTCTCTCTCTCTCTCTCTCTCTCTCTCTCTCTCTCTCTCTCTCTCTCTCTCTCTCTCTCTCTCTGTCTCTCTCTCTCTCTTTCCTTCTTTTTCTCATTATTCCTACCTTGCTTCCCCTATTCCGCTCTTTTTCTTAAATAAATCCATATACTCTATTTCCTGGTTATCATCATTATTCTCTCTCGTTTCTTCTTTTTCTCATTATTCCTACCTTGCTTCCCCTATTCCCCTCTTTGTCTTAAATAAATCCATATACTCTATCGCCTGTTTATCATCATTATTCTCTCTCGTTTCTTCTTTTTCTCATTATTCCTACCTTGCTTCCCCTATTCCCCTCTGTCTTAAATAAATCCATATACTCCATTTCCTGTTTATTATCATTATTCTCTCTCTCTCGTTCCTTCTTTTTCTCATTATTCCCACCTTGCTTCCCCCATTCCCACCTTTGTGTTAATTTCCTCCATTCCTCTCCATTTCAAGTTTATTATCATTATTCTCTCTCTTTTTCCTTCTTTTTCTCATTATTTTTACCTTGCTTTCCCTATTCCCATCTTTGTGTTAATTCCCACCAATTATCTCCATTTCCTGTTCATTATTATTCTTCTCTCTTATTCCTTTATTTTTCTCATTATTCCTGCCTTGCTTTCCCTATTCCAACCTTCGTCATAATTTCCTCCATTTCTCTCCATTTCGTTTATTATAATTACTCTTTCCCATTCCTTCTTTTTTTTCATTTTTCCCACCTTGCTTTCCCTCTTCCGACCATTGTCTTGATTCTCTCCATCCCTCTCCATTATCTCTCTCCTCAGGGGCATCGCTTAGAGAAGAAATTATCTGTTCTTTCTCCTTTAGCACTTAATCGAGTTCACGTTTCAATATGTCCTCTGACTGCACTTTTTCTACAATCATTTGTTCCCCTATGCGGTTCCTATAGTCTTTATACTTCTCGTATCCAAACATCAGAAGGCCTATTACCGCCACGCCTACACCTCCTTTCAGAATTGACATCGGACTTCCGAATGTAAACGCCGTCTCCATTGTAGGTACCTCCGGCTTCATTTCCCTTATGGGTGCTGGGATTTTTACAATTCGAAAATCTGCCTCCTTCCGCGGTGTCCCATCGCATTCGCGTTTTCTAACGCAATAGAGCTTTGTATAATAATCAGAGAGTTGAATAACTCCCATGCAATAACTGTTAATACACTTGTGTCAAATAGACTGTCTCTAAACATGTTTTGTGGTGATTTGCCTATAGTTTTAGAATATGTCAGCGAGAGCTTCAAAGGATTTGCTGATCCAAAATGTGCTTCGGGTTCCAAAAGATCTCCAACATAGCTTCGCGTTCGGCTCCGAAAGCGTCTTCGCGTACGCTCTCTCTCTCTCTCTCTCTCTCTCTCTCTCTCCTCTCTCTCTCTCTCTCTCTCTCTCTCTCTCTCTCTCTTTCAATAAAAACTGCAAGAAATCGATGATACAACATAAAAAATCCTTTCTCTCTCTCTCTCTCTCTCTCTCTCTCTCTCTCTCTCTCTCTCTCTCTCTCTCTCTCTCTCTCTCTCTCACATCAATATGAACTGCAAGAAATCTATAAGTGATAACTAAGAAGATCGAAAATAATCAGAAGGAACTCTTTAAGTCTAAAGGAGATATGAAGGTGAAAATTCTCTCTCTCTCTCTCTCTCTCTCTCTCTCTCTCTCTCTCTCTCTCTCTCTCAAAGTGTCTTCACAGTTTCGTAAGAGACAGCGTAATCGTTTGAAATCTTGAAAACAAAGAAAAAAAGACCAATTCACTCTTCCACGGCTTTCTGATAAATTATCTCTCTCTCTCTCTCTCTCTCTCTCTCTCTCTCTCTCTCTCTCTCTCTCTCTCTCTCTCTCTCTCTTTAATGAAAACTAAAAATTTAAAAGAGTAAAAGCAGATGACTGAAGCCGAAGTTTTCAAGAATATAAAGAGAGATGAATCGAATGATTCTTGAAAAGATAAGTCGTATTTTGTCGGTAATAAATGAGAAAGAAATAACTGAAAAGAACCAATCGGGAGATTCTTCAAGGAATCTGAAGGCAAATATCTCTCTCTCTCTCTCTCTCTCTCTCTCTCTCTCTCTCTCTCTCTCTCTCTCTCGAATGAACGTAGGAACGAACGAAAATAATCTGAAGACTCTGAGCTTTTCTATCTCCCTTGAAGAAGATCTGGGTCTTCAGGGGATCTTTAGGCAAAGAGAATATGCAGCGACCGGTTCGATTTAGTTATGACGGTGTTAGCCCCGTAAATTGCTCATGCTTTTCTCTCTTTAATCAATCGGGCTGACGGAGGCGAAGATCAACCAGAAAGTGGAAAATCTTTGAGGACGAAATCTGGACCTCGGAGTAATAAAAGCAAGAGTCCGATGAAGATGATTCAAGAGAAGGTGATGAATCGGAACATTTCCGAAAGTAGGAATGATAACAAATCTTGAAAGAGAGAAGAGAAAAGAAAAATTATGAGTTTTCTCAGAATACTTTTTAGTTAAAGACGGAGAAGAAGATTCCTCAGAAAGAGGAAAGGCCCTAATAGAATTCACTCCGGACTCCATGAGGTAATGAAGAAATCTTCTTGAAGATTCCGAAACGTGGAAGAATGAAGAAATCTTGAAGATTCCGAAACGTTGAGGAATGAAGACATTTTCTTGAAGATTCCGAAACGGTGAGCAATGAAGAAATAATCTTGAAGATTCCAAATAGACAATACCTGAGTAGCGTCTAAAAGTCAAGGTCAGGACCTCCTGGAAAAACTGCGTTCTGGATAATTTCAGGACAACATGCAAACTGGTTTTTACGTTTCTCCATTCGGCTTGAACACGTATTTCTGATGCTTCTATTTCTCTGGACTCTTCATCGAGAATTCAGGGGGTTAGTTAAGCGATGGAATATTTTAAGGCATTTTTTTTTTTTTTTGGGGGGGGGGGGGAGCGGATAATCCGAAATTAACAAAATTGATGGAAGAAATCTTGAAGATTCTTGACAATAGCCTGCTGTCAGTTAATTTTTTTATAACTGGTCTCTCTCTCTCTCTCTCTCTCTCTCTCTCTCTCTCTCTCTCTCTCTCTCTCTCTCTCTAACTCATACACACACACACACACACACACACACACACACATATATATATATAATATATATATATATATATATATATATATATATATATATATATATATATATATATTTATATATATATATATATATATATATATATATATATATATCGATATATATATATATATATATATATATATATATGTATAGATATTTAGATAGATATATAGATAGATGGATAAATAGATATAGATATATTATATACACACACACACACACATATATATATATATATATATATATATATATATATATATATATATATATATATATATATATATATATATATAGATAGATAGATAGATAGATATTTAGATAGATATATAGATAGATGGATAAATAGATATAGATATATTATACACACACACACATCTATATATATATATATATATATATATATATATATATATGTATATATATATATATATATATATATATATATATATATATATATATATAAATATATATATATATGTATATATATACATTATATATATATATATATATATATATATATATATACAATGTATATATTTATATATATATATATATATGTATATATATATATATATATATATATATGTATATATATATATATATATATATATATATATATATATATATATATATATATGTGTGTGTAGAAATCACGCAAGCTGACACGTGATGAATATAAAATGTATTATAGCCACGAAAGGAAAAATGAAAAAGACTTGATTGGAGTTAGTACTTTCATCCACTCAGGACATTATCAAACTCAGCAATGAGAATACATATACAAAGACATCGTATTTATACTGGAGAAGGGGATCCAACAGCTGTCAGTTTCTTAATAATTCCGGAGAAGTCAGATTTTATATAAAAGGATAATACTGGATTAACGGAAAACAGACCTAGGTTTAGATTCAAATTTCTACCTTGAGTACAGGAGATTAAAAATGATTCAACAATATTCCTTTGGAAATAGTCATTTGCATCGATTACTTTTTCCGACTTTGACCATCCAATTCTGTGACTTGACCCTAACCAGTGGGAGGCCAAGGCATTATTAAGAGAACCCCTGGAGACGGCCACCTGATGCTGTTTTAATCTGATTGGTATACTTTTTTATGTTTGGCCAACATAAAATAGGTTACACCCTGAACAAGGAATGCTATATATTACATCATTATCATTTCCAGAACTATTCTTAATTAACATGTTTTTTAATGTACAATTATATTCAAACACTACAGCAATGTCGAGTTTTTTCAAAAGGGGTATAACATCTAAAAAACAAACATGAAATGGCAAACGAAGCATATTATTAATTGTTTCCTTTCTCTCTAATTAGACATTATAAAATGTTTTCTTAGCCTTATTCATACATTTTTCTAAGAAATATTTAGGATAACAAAGATCTGTTGCAATTTTTTCTATTTTAGTGAACTCCTCCTCAATGTAATCTGGGCTACAAATTCTCAATGCCCTAAGGTACATGGAGGAAAAAACTGAATGCTTTATATCTTTAGAGTGACCGGAGTAAAAATGTATATATGAAAAATTATTTGTAGGCTTTCTATATATGGAAAACTTAAATTTATCTGTTTCTCTAACTATTAAAACGTCTAAAAATGGGATACAGTTATTTTCTTCATTTTCTATAGTGAATTTTATTGATGGTACTAATGAATTAATGATTGAAACAAAGCCCTCAAGATTATAATTTTCTTCTAAAATACCTAGAACATCATCAACATATCGATACCACACAATTTGGGAAGACCACACTGAAGGAATTAATCTAGATTCAAAAATTTCCATATATATGTTGGATAAAAGTGGGGACAAAGGATTACCCATAGCCATACCAAAAACTTGTTCATAGAAATCTCCATTAAAACTAAATTTACACTTTTTAATGCACAAACAAATGAGCTCAATAATAGTATGGGTTGATAAAGGTAAATCATAAGCATCTAAAATACCCGACAGGAAATCCAATAAGTCATCAACCGGCACTTTGGTAAACAATGAAGTTACATCAAAACTTACTAATCTATGTCTAGACGTAAGGTTAACTTTTTGTAATTTTTCGCAAAGATCAACAGAATTTTTTATATGAGAGGTTGAAATAGATCCTAAGATCGGGGAAAGTAATTTGACTAAATATTTGGATAATTTATAGTTAATAGAACCTGTAGCACTGATAATTGGTCTGATTGGATATTCTGTTTTATGGGTTTTAATTAAACCATATAAATAAGGCAAAGACGGACCAGTAGAGATAAAGGCATTAATTAAGGATTTTTTTGTTTTAAGATAGATTTTAAGTTTTTATCAAAATCTTTGATGACATCGTCTAAGACTCTAAGGGATTAACTCTTAATTTTCTGTAAGTGGAAACATCAGATAAAAGTACATACATCTTTTCTAAATAAGTTGTTTTGTTCATAATAACTAATACAATAGCTTTGTCTGCTTTTGTAATATGTAATTCACAGTCATTTTTCAACAATTTTAAGGCTGTCAAAAACCGTTTAGGGAAATTGCAAGTGTTTGCATATCCCATCACCGAATAAATAAGCCCTTTAGTAATGTCGATGTTACACTGGGGAATTTTCTTAGTTTTTTCCAATTTTACAAAGGAAGAGGCAATATCCACACTATTAGGTTTTTTATTTACTGCGAATGATAAACCATACCCCAAGGCCTTTTTTACTTCACTTGATACAGCTTTATCAGACAAATTTATAACACAATTTTTTGAAAATTCTTGTTCCAATCACTAGCCTGTATTAGTCTATTCAATTTATTTTCTAAATGAACACTTAAAACTTGTAATTTCTCTCCAAGTCGGGAGTAGATCACGTTCAATACGGGTGTTCTCCAGTCAAGAGGAACATCACGCATAAAATCAAATTTAGTCTTGCGTAACTGCTTGAATAATTGTTGTTCTGACCTTCTTGTAGTTTCCAGATAGAACACTAAAATCACTAAATGGGTGGTCGATATCCTTTCTTAGTCGAGCTGGGAGTAACGTTTTGGGGATCACATGTTCCTCTAAACAACGATGCAGAAATTTTCGTCGGAGTCTAGTAGAATGGGCTTTCACCAGGGAGTTTTGAAAGTCCTTTAAGAGATAAGATAGGAAGGGGAAAACGAGGCAAAAGTTACGCGTGGCGTCCATTATGTGTAGAAATCACGAAAGCTGATGTATTAGTTATTATGAACAAAACAACTTATTTAGAAAAGATGTATGTACTTTTATCTGATGTTTCCACTTACATAAAATTAAGAGTTTTATGTGAAGGAAACATGGATTTTTTTCTAAATAACTGAGGCAATTATATATAATGAAGTCATTCATTCAGCTTGATTCTTTCAGAAGATCATTTGTATAAAAATATTGAACAGTATTTTTTTAAGAAAAGGTTTATTCCTTTCGTAAATTATTTCAAGGCAATGAAGAGAGAGAGAGAGAGAGAGAGAGAGAGAGAGAGAGAGAGAGAGAGAGAGACTTACCTTACCTTATTGCCTTATTTTTTGTTTGGGTTCCCCCAGGTCCCTCAGTGTGAGGCACCTCGTATATCCACCAGAGAGTTGCTAATGCATCTTCCGGTGTATTTTGCATCTTCCAGTCTTGGATGGTCTGGGATGCATCTTAGGTATTTATCGAGCTTATTCTTAAACACATCTACGCTCACACCTGATATGTTTCTTAGATGAGCTGGCAGCACATTAAATAGTCGCTGCATTATCGATGCTGGTGCGTAGTGGATTAATGTCCTGTGTGCCTTTCTCAGTTTACCTGGAATATTTTTTGGCACTATTAATCTACCTCGGCTTGCTCTTTCTGATATTTTAAGCTCCATGATGTTTTCAGCAATTCCTTCTACTTGCTTCCATGCTTGTATTATCATGTAGCATTCTCTTCTCCTTTCTAGACTGTATAGTTTTAAAAATTGCAGTCTTTCCCAGTAGTCAAGGTCCTTAACTTCTTCTATTCTAGCAATATAAGACCTTTGTACACTCTCTATTTGCTCAATATCCTTTTGGTAGTGTGGGTACCATATCACATTGCAGTACTCGAGTGTACTACGCACATAAGTTTTGTAAAGCATAATCATGTGTTCAGCTTTTCTTGTTTTAAAGTGTCTGAATAACATTCCCATTTTTTCTTTACATTTAGCCAACAGTGTTGCTATTTGGTCGTTGCATAACATATTCCTATTTAAAATTACACCAAGGTCTTTAATTGCTTCCTTGTTTGTGATTGTCTCATTATTAGGTCCCTTGTATGCATACACCATTCCTTCTCTGTTTCCATAATTTATTGATTCGAATTTATCGGAGTTAAATACCATCCTATTTATCTCCGCCCATTCATATATTTTGTTTAGATCTCTTTGTAGTGAGTTTCTATCTTCATCACAAGTAATTTCTCTACTTATTCTTGTGTCATCGGCGAAACTTCTCACTACGGAGTTTTCAACATCACAGTCTATGTCTGAGATCATAATAATAAATAGCAGTGCAGCTAATACCGTACCTTGTGGCACACCAGATATTACCTGGGCTTCATCTGATTTCTCGTCATTTGCAACCACTATCTGTTTTCTGTTTTGCAGGAATTCTTTTACCCATTTTCCTCTCTTTCCCACAATATTATGCTTTCTCATTTTTTTCTCCAATATGCTATGGTCTACCTTGTCAAAGGCTTTTGCAAAATCTAGATAGATCACATCTGTGTCTTTTTCATTTATCATATTTTTGTATATGTTTTCATAGTGTGCTATCAGTTGGGTCTGTGTACTTTTTCTAGGTACAAAACCGTGTTGACCCATATTAAACAAATTATTTTTAACGAAATGGTTCATTATTTTCTTTTCTATTACCCTCTCATACACTTTCATAATATGTGATGTTAGACTAACAGGTCTATAATTGCTTGCCTCTAGTCTTGATCCCCTTTTGAAGATAGGGGTTATATAAGCTAATTTATGTTTAACATATATCTCGCTCATATCTACACTCTGTCTTAGCAGTATTGCAAGCGGCTTCGCGATAGTGTTTGCAGTTTTTTTTAACAAAATCGCTGGAACTCCATCTGGTCCGGCTGCCGATCCATTTTTAATTTCGTTTATAGCCGTGACAATATCTGCTTCATTAATATCTATAAACGTTAGATATTCAACATTTTCTTCTCTCATTTCTGTTTCATTATTCTCATTCGCAATTCTTGGCGTGAACTCACTCTTATATTTTTCTGCTAATATGTTGCATATTTCCTTTTTTTTCATTCGTTAGCCGTCCTTCAATTCTTAGAGGGCCTATTTCTATTCTCCTTTTATTCATCTTTTTTGCATAGGAGTAAAGTACTTTGGGGTTTCTTTTTAAATTTTGAAGTGTCCTTTCTTTTAAGTCCCTTTTTTCATTTTCTTTCGACTGTATAATCTTTTATTCTGCATTTTCTATCTTACATTTTATTTCCCTCATTTTCCACACATTTTTTTCTTTTGCAAGATTTTTCTTCCACTTTCTAATTTTCTAAAATAAGATCCTTCTGTCTCTTGGTATGCACGTCTTTTGTTTATTGTTTTTTTTTCGGTACATACTTTTCAACAATTTTCTCCAGTATTTTGTACAGTATGTCCGTATTTACCTGTATATTATCACTTATAAATACCTTTTTCCATTCTTTATTCAGTCTTTTTCATTTATCATATTTTTGTATATGTTTTCATAGTGTGCTATCAGTTGGGTCTGTGTACTTTTTCTAGGTACGAAACCGTGTTGACCCATATTAAACAAATTATTTTTGACGAAATGGTTCATTATTTTCTTTTTTATTACCCTCTCATACACTTTCATAATATGTGATGTTAGACTAACAGGTCTATAATTGCTTGCCTCTAGTCTTGATCCCCTTTTGAAGATAGGGGTTATATAAGCTAATTTATGTTTAACATATATCTCGCTCATATCTACACTCTGTCTTAGCAGTATTGCAAGCGGCTTCGCGATAGTGTTTGCAGTTTTTTTTAACAAAATCGCTGGAACTCCATCTGGTCCGGCTGCCGATCCATTTTTAATTTCGTTTATAGCCGTGACAATATCTGCTTCATTAATATCTATATCCGTTAGATATTCAACATTTTCTTCTCTCATTTCTGTTTCATTATTCTCATTCGCAATTCTTGGCGTGAACTCACTCTTATATTTTTCTGCTAATATGTTGCATATTTCCTTTTTTTTTCATTCGTTAGCCGTCTTTCAATTCTTAGAGGGCCTATTTCTATTCTCCCTTTATTCATCTTTTTTGCATAGGAGTAAAGTACTTTGGGGTTTCTTTTTAAATTTTGAAGTGTCCTTTCTTTTAAGTCCCTTTTTTCATTTTCTTTCGACTGTATAATCTTTTGTTCTGCATTTTCTATCTTACATTTTATTTCCCTCATTTTCCACACATTTTTTTCTTTTGCAAGATTTTTCTTCCACTTTCTAATTTTCTGAAATAAGATCCTTCTGTCTCTTGGTATGCACGTCTTTTGTTTATTGTTTTTTTTTCGGTACATATTTTTCAACAATTTTCTCCAGTATTTTGTACAGTATGTCCGTATTTACCTGTATATTATCACTTATAAATACCTTTTTCCATTTTTTATTCAGTTCTTCATTTATTTCTGACCATTTTATATTCTTACTGTAAAAATTATATTTTCCGTATCCTTCCCAAAGTTTTGTGCTTTTATTAATTCTGTGATCACTTGCTTTGGAATGAACTATCAATTCTATGACATTGTGGTCTGAAATTCCCGTGTTATACACTATTATTTCTTTAACATAATTCACCTCATTCACAAATACTAGATCTAGGACATTTTCCTTTCTTGTTGGAATGTGGTTTATTTGTTGCATATTATGTTCTAATAGCATATCTTGAAGCTTTTCAAATTGCCTCTTATCTTCTGCGCTACTATTACTCTCTTTTTTATATGTATACATACAACCACTTTCTTCTATCCGTTCTTTCCAATCCACGAAAGGAAAGTTAAAATCTCCGGATAGGAGTATATTCCAGTCTTTATGGTTTCTACATATATCATCTATTTTTTCTATTATTATGTCAAACTCCTTAGTATTTGGGGGTCTGTAAACTACAATATTCACTAGTTTTTCAAATTCAAATTCTACCGCAATCAATTCACATTCTGTGTTGCTGTATTTTTCACAGACTTTTCCTTGATTTATGTCTCTTCCATATATTGCGGTTCCCCCTTGATTCCTATTTTTTCTGTCTGATCTATAAGTTTGGAAACCCTTTATCCGGTCATCACTGCCAGTCTCTTGGGAATACCATGTTTCACTTATATTTAATATATCTATTTTTTCAATTTGGGTTAGTTCTTCTAGGAACTCTATTTTCCTTTTAGAGTTACTCGTGACTAAACCCTGTGCATTCATCACTTTTATGGTTTGTGTTTCATTCCCATTATTTAATATTGGTAATAATATGGATTCTCCCATGCTTCCTTCCTGTTCTGATATGATGTTCTTTTCTTCATTTCTCGGAATTCTGCCATT
>NC_090727.1:111346062-111348562 GCF_036898095.1 Palaemon carinicauda | reverse complement strand
GATTATGTCAGAGGCTGCTGACTAAATATCTCCAATACCAACCAAATGTGTTTCGTGGGAAAAATTGTAATATTATCAATAAAACACAAAACAATTGTGTCATAATTAATGAATATGAAATCTCGCCTTTACCAAATCACAGAAAATCTAGAAAAAGTTGGTGATTCTTTGTTAGCTTTATTAGAAAAAGTAATTAGTTACCCTGAGGTAAACTATGATGTTTTATACATCAAAACTTCACCTACGTTTTTACCTTGTCATTGAACCGATAACACAAAATTATTCAACAGTATAATATGACTAAAAACATATTACTTTTGTTAAAACCACAATGGGCTCTCCTGTCCAAAAATGGAAAGATGTGTCTTATGCCTTCTTTTCAGTTCTAGATTTCTGTTTCAAGATTTCACTGGGTTCGGAAACAGGATATCATGGCCTCTATCAATTCCTGCCTTTGCCAGAGGACGTTTAGGGAATGGAAAAGGCGACAGGAAAAGGTGAAATGGACAGGGCTGTTCCTTTCACATCTCCTGAAGTGCAGAGGAACAACATTTGCCATTGCATCAGCGTCATCAAAGAAATATGCAATGGATTTCACTAAACTGAAGAGACAGTTAAGAATCATTACATAACTTGCAATAAATTCTCCAATGATTTTGCAAATATTGAACTCTCAACGCCTCAATAAAAAGAAAAGTCGATGTCTCTCACATGTTCGAAATAAAGAAAAATCACTCTTTGGAGAATATTTAATTCCTAACTATACCAAGAGGCGTTTGCCCTTTGCGGTTAATCCTGAAGACCTTTCTCTGCTCCTTCAAGACAAACCAAAACCACCCGACCAAAACTAAATATACACATGATCGCAGTACTTTCTTCTGTGGATTATTATTATTATTATTATTATTATTATTATTATTATTGCTGTTTCATTATTACTATTATTATTATTATTATTATTATTATTATTATTATTATTATTATTATTATTATTATTATTATTATTATTATTATTATTATTTTATTACTATTGCTGTTTCATTATTATTATTATTATTATTATTATTATTATTATTATTATTATTATTATTATTATTATTATTATTATTACTATTGCTGTTTCATTATTATTATTATTATTATTATTATTATTATTATTATTATTATTATTATTATTTTATTACTATTGCTGTTTCATTATTATTATTATTATTATTATTATTATTATTATTATTATTATTATTATTATTATTATTATTATTATTGTTTCATTATCATTTTATAATAATAATAATAATAATAATAATAATAATAATAATAATTATTATTATTATTATTATTATTATTATTATTATTATTATTATTATTATTATTATTATTATTATTATTATTATTGCTGTTTCATTATTATTATTATTATTATTATTATTATTATTATTTTATTACTATTGCTGTTTCATTATTATTATTATTATTATTATTATTATTATTATCATTATTGTTCCATTATCATTTTATAATAATAATAATAATAATAATAATAATAATTATTATTATTATTATTATTATTATTATTATTATTATTATTATTATTATTACTATTGCTGTTTCATTATTATTATTATTATTATTATTATTATTATTATTATTATTATTATTATTATTATCATTATTGTTCCATTATCATTTTATAATAATAATAATAATAATAATAATAATAATTATTATTATTATTATTATTATTATTATTATTATTATTATTATTATTATTATTATTACTATTGCTGTTTCATTATTATTATTATTATTATTATTATTATTATTATTATTATTATTATTTTTATTATTATTATTATTATTATTATTATTGTTTCATTATCATTTTATAATAATAATAATAATGATAATAATAATAATTATTATTATTATTGTTATTATTATTATTATTATTATTATTATTATTATTATTATTATTATTATTATTATTACCACCGCCAACGAAGTTGGAAGGAGATTATGTTTTAGCCCCTATCTGTACGTGTTTGTTAGTGAACACCTTCCTGGCCATAATTTTATTCGTACAGAAATGACACTTGCAGGGATTTTCTGTCATGTAGAAAGCTGGAAATTATTAAATTTTTGAAGTCAAGGTCAAAGGTCAAGGTTACGGTCAAGCAAAATGTGCAATTGACGTAATCAGTCATAAGTTTGGAAATCATTGGCACGGAGACTTCACACATAGTTCATATTTGAGAGTGTGAAAATCCACGCCAATTAATACTTGTTAAGGTCAAAGGTCCAAGTCAAGGTCGAGCAAAAAGTCGAGAAATTAGCTGCCTTGGCGGAGGTTTGCACCCTACTGAGTCCCCATTTAGTTGCTACTACTACTACTACTACTACTACTACTACTACTACTACTACCGATATCATCATATGTGCCCAAATCTAAATAGTGAAACTTCTATTTACTTGTAGTTGCCTTAGAGCAAAATAGTTCCCT
>NC_090727.1:111283562-111318562 GCF_036898095.1 Palaemon carinicauda | reverse complement strand
CTTCGATCAAAGGGATTAACCGGTGATGAAGTGTGGGACAGAGGTAGATGGAAAACGCTGGCCAGAAACATCGACCCCACATAAAGGTGGGATAAGATGCAGACAAAGAAGAAGAAGAAGATGAACTTTAGTGAGTTCCTGTGGCCCCTCCATTCTTGCAAGACCTGGGAAGAGACTTGATCCATTAACTTAAGGTTGAGATGTGCTCCTCTTGACTCAGAGGGAATCAGAAAAAAAAGATTATTAAGTAAAAACTCTGTTAATATTCTAAAAATTCCATTAATTCACATAAGTCTATGACTAAATGTTAAATAAACACTTCTGCCAAGAGAAATACCAATTTCATTATCTAGATCACCTGATTTGATATCTTTATGATCTGTGACAATGGACACAGGTGGACATAAAATGAGAATGACTGATACTAGATGGGCATTATGAATATGAAAAGAGGTCTCTCTAACGATTGCAAAGTAGCGGGCAACGAAAGAGAAGACGCTGGATTGACGAACTAAGAAAATTTGCAGTTTTATATACTGGCAATGAAAGACCACAAACAGAAACAAATGGAAGGACGTTTGAGGCTTTCGTTTTACAGTTGATGAGATGATATACTAGAATATATATATATATATATATATATATATATATATATATATATATGCGTGTGTGTGTGTGTGTGTGTGTTAAATAAAATCATGTAAATCCATTTTTTACGAAAGCAGGCGCTCTATTACCTCTCTAAGTGAATCAGCTAATTTTTTCTTTTAGAATTAATTTAATTTTTTTTTCAATTTAAAACAATTAATTTATATTCACCTATCAGCAATTCAAAAGACGTATTTTATTTTAATATTCTTTTTAAATTTTTTAGATTTCTTAATTCTTTTTTTTACATTTTTGCATTTATTTGTAGCATGTTCTATTCCAATGTAAGCCTTTCTTGAAACATGAGCATATCTCTAAACCGTTTCCCTTGCAATCATATGTTGTCAATAGGCTACTTGTCCAGTTCAAATAAGCTACTTTGGCCACGGACAATTTCCCTACCAGAGAGTTCAACATTGTTAAGGACAAGATGATCTCCCAATCCTTTATAGACTGTTGGCTCAAATTGCCGTCTTGATAGTTTGCTTTTAATCTTTCCGCTTTTGGTACCAGTTGTGTAAAGACCTCGTTCATCAATATTGAGGATGACACCTTTACTATTAGGCAGATTACCATTGCCTCTGTCAAATTGTGGAAACTGTCTGCTGTCCAGTGACTTTCAATTAAGTTCTTTGATATTATCAATTGTGGATATTATACTATTATTACAAAACACCTGATTAATTACTTGTATCATAAAGTTTCCCTATATACCATTTAATGAATTATTAATATCAATATCAATATATATATATATATATATATATATATATATATATATATATATATATATATATATATATGTATATATATATATATATATATATATATATATATATATATATATATATATATATATATATAAGATGAAACACGATTTTAGAAATGTTATTAGATGAATAGAAATTAATCTTTTGAAATTAGAAATAAAATAATTGTAGAGAAAATAAAACAGATTTTACATCATTAGGCAATCCGTCGCCTATTTATATAAATAGGCGACTAGATTAGTCTATTTAAGTATATATTAGAAATTCTTGCCTATTTTTGTAAATAGGCAATTTACATTATTAATCTTAACACACACACACACACACACACACACACACACATATATATATATATATATATATATATATATATATATATATATATATATATATATATATATATATATATATATATATATATATATATATATATATATATATATATATATATATATATATATATATTACAAGCTCAGCTACAGCCCTAGTTGGAAATGCCCGAAGGTTCCATTAGGAAAAAAATATCTCAGTAAGGAAAGAAAGTAAGGATATAAATAAACAGTGAGTAGTGAACAATTGAAATAAATTTTTTTTAAGAACAGTAACAACATTAGAATAAATATTTCTTATATATATACTATAAAAAACTTGAAAAACAAAAAGGGGAAGAAAAAAAAAGATAGAATAGTGTGCCAGAGTGCACCTCAAGCAAAAGAACTCTACCTCATCTCAGTGGATGTCCAAGGTACAAAGACTATGACACTATTCAAGACTAGAGACCTTATAGAAGAACTGCTTATCATAGCTAAAGAGCCTCTTCTATCCTTACCAAGAGGAAAATAAGCTCGGAACAAATACAAGTTAATCCCTTGAGCGAAGGAAAATTGTTTTGTTTTATGGTAATGTCAGTGTTGTCACATGTATGAGGACACAGGAAAACATGAAAGGATTACACCAGACTATCCGGCGTATATGTAGGAAAGGGAAAAATGAGCCGTAACCAAGACCCAATAACACCACAGGTAGTATCTCAACAAGCAGATGGAACTCTGCTCAACTTGCTATATATATATATATATATATATATATATATATATATATATATATATATATATATATATATATATATATATATATATATATATATATATATATATATACTGTATATATATCTATACATAAATACACACACACATATATATATATATATATATATATATATATATATATATATATATGTGTGTGTGTGTGTGTGTGTATCTATAGCCTATATAAATATATATATATATATATATATATATATATATATATATATATATATATATATATATATATATATGTATGTGTATCTATCTATCTATATATATATATATATATATATATATATATATATATATATATATATATATATATATATATATATATATATATATATATATATATATATATATATATATATATATATATATATATATATATATATATATATATATATATATAGATAGATAGATACACACACACACATATATATATATATATATATATATATATATGTATATATATATGTATATATATATATATATATATATATATATATATATATATATGTATAGATACACATATATATATATATAGAGTGCTTTCAATGACGTCACTGGAAATCACCGGCGGCCATGCTGGAGGGCATACAAAGCGGATACATGGCGGCTGCTACAGCAAATATGGACAATGAGAGCGACTTTGTCAAACAATTGTCAGGTGATGATAAGCGTTTTTACAAGCAGAAACTCGATCTAATTGATGGCCTAGATCCATACCAGATGCAGAATTCATTCAGTCAAAATATTGAGGATTTTCCCAGTATTTCATACATTGATATGGTGAACTACTTGGTACTGTCGGCCAACCCAGAACATGAGTGGGCATACATTTCCATTGAATAATCTGCTTCCAAAATTTGTTGTTTTTCCCTTTAATGCTTTTAAGTCAAAAATTAGATAAACACTGGGCCGATGAAGAGAGTGTTTATAATCATAATGCTAATATTGATCATTTAGCCTAACCTTGTGTATTATAATTTTTTATTGTCAAAATGTATGTAAAAGTTTTGCATTATTATGTCAAATCTTTATCAGTTCATGCCTAACCATTGTGTTTGTGTTTGGTTACAAATGCTATAATTTCTTATATACATATAAACATATGATGGACAAACTCTTATTGTAATGCTCTTGGATGATCGTTTTGGCTCCTTGCAATTAAATGCGCAAGTTTAATTATTTTTTCGATGTTTCATATATAAGCTGAAGACCCCTTCGGATTAAACCAGCCTTCAGATATTATTATTATTATCTATAATCAATGTTTATTCATCACATAGGCCTGTATGTCTGCACAATTTAATACACAAATTAAAATAAATATAAATATACACTTAATTATATATAGGCATGAGCACATTAGCGAAAGAGAGACCTAGGTAAGTAGCCTTTGTTAATATAGCCAATATGGGCGCTTTTAATTTTTGTTTTGTAAATCTGAGATGCCCCTTTTGATGTTTAAAAATTGAGATGCCCCCTCCCCCACACACACTACACACTGAACTGACGATGATACTTGTGAAGTCACCCATGCGATCGGATATAGCATGTTTACACAGGAATAATGATAATTTTAGGGCCTAGCCGAGACTGACCTGATATGAAATGATCAGAACAGATACGTGCGTAGGGTAGTGAGGATTCACGAAGATCGGCCCGTGATATTCTGGTCAACCACAAGTCACGTCTGCGCTTGGATAATTCTTCTGTATCTTTGTCCTGATTCTGAATAACTGCCGGTATGCGGTAGAAACTCTTGTCATCTCTTCGTCCTCGATTCCCACAGCCAACAATAGCGCAAAAACTGGGCATTGTGTGAATGTGAATGTGACGAAATGGCTAAATATTCAACAGTTCAACCATAGCTATTCACTGAACGCGTCTTTGTATGCCCTCCAAGATGGCGGACCGGAAGTTTGATGACGTGTATTGAAAGGACTCTATATATATATATATATATATATATATATATATATATATATATATATATATATATATATATATATATATATATATCAACTAATGGTATCAGTTTTATTCTCACATTTAAGCATATTATCAAGATGATTACTTCTCTCTCTCTCTCTCTCTCTCTCTCTCTCATGGATTAAGGTCTGGTTACCTGCTTGCATCCTGTGGTTGGAATTCCCAAAGGATGTCTCCAGCCTTCTCTAGGTTTTCTCCGTAAATTGATCCTTTCAATGTATCGTTTGCTTATTAGTTCTCGTGAGCATTTGACTCCGCCCATAAGCTTGTATAGAGCCAATCAGCGTTGGTAATTCCTGGTAACACCGCCCCTTCCCTTATAGAGAACCAATCAGAGACGGGAGGAGGCGGAGTCGGCATCACTATCCCAAAATCATTCAATACCTTCTCAAATACATGAAAATTACCAAAACGTAATAACACATAATTTTAGTATTTTTTTAAATTGACCGGGTAAAATAACGGTGACTCCGCCTCCTCCCTGCGCTGATTGGATCTCTATAGGAAAGGGGCGGAGTTATCTACACTGATTGGATCTCTAAATTCTGTCTTAGGAATAATATATAAATAGGGTCCTATTATAGTTTATTACAGGGTAATGTAACTTATAGAAAAAACTTCTTTGTTTCCCTCTAGAAAAAGGTGCTTTCTCTTCGAAAAAGACACTTGTTCCCGTTGGAAATTAATAGTTTCAGAAATATATATATATATATATATATATATATATATATATATATATATATATATATATATATATATATATATATATATATATGCATATATATATATATATATATATATATATATATATATATATATATATATATATATATATATATATATATATCCCCGCCAATAATAGGGGACCCCCAGTGGGAAGTCGGGGTTCTGGGTGGGGAAAACATAATGGGAAAACGGTGTTTAATGGTATAACAAGCCCTTTTTTTCTCTATATGTTGCCTTTTTGGATGTATAATGAACCGGTGAACAAATACGCTAATTATTTATATCTTATAGTAACGGTTCATTTATTTGTTGACATTCGACGGGTCAATTGTGATCGGTCTCTTTCGTTCGTTTGTACATAGCAGTTTTCGATCTTCTACACATAAACTCCTCCCACCTACGCCAAAAACTCCGCCTCCACCAATAGGATTACTCCTTCTCTTATAACCCCTCCCCATTTCCCCCTACGTCATTTTACCCGCCACATTCAAGTATTCTACTTCACCCGGTTTATTCAAGTATTTTACTTGATCCAGTACAGCTATACCATTCCTTTTATGTAATACCCACATAGAAATATTACGTTTGACCCAAGAATTACACGTTTTTATTATCCGTTCTCTTACAAAACACCTCATTTTATATTCCCAGTAAATATTATTTATTATACACTCCATTTTATCTTGCTATTATTCCTTTATACATTTTGTTATTACCTTGACACGCCCAAATGTCATATAAATACTTACTCCGGACAAGTTTCCCATTCTGGTTCATTCATGTTTACTGTCTACACTCCGTTGATTTTCCGTTAACCAATCACGAACCCATATGTATGGAAAGTTTGTACAAGGGGTTAATATTTCCCAGCTGCTTCCCTTATCTCTTCAAGTGGTCTCTCCATACCCTTTCTAACAAATTTTTTTCCTTGGAAACCTTTGTCGAAGTCAGGTTTTTGTTAGTTCAAGTAAGGTCTTTTTGCGTATGGAATTTATAGAAACTTGTAGCGGCTGCGGTATTCCGTGATTTAAAAGCATTTCCTAAATATCATGATGAATTCTTTGATACGTCATTCAATGTTTATAATATTCTTAAATCTCATAATGCAAAACCCCAGCGTAACCTTCCACGTCCCAGTTATAGAAGTTAAGTCGTCACAGTCACAACATTGAACGGGGTGTTCAATGTGGCATAATCCTGAGGTCTGGATGGAAATAGACCCTCTCGGATATTGGAACCAATGAGAGCGTGTTGTGGAACGGTGACGTGGTGAGACTCCGCCCTCTTTAGCGCTACCTCTTAAAAACTTTCTTAATTCTTTCAAAAGCACAAGTTTTGAAAATATTGATATTATATAATAGGTTATGATATTAGTAAATTATAATATTTATTGTAGATGCCTACAGAATATGTGTATCAACAATGCTGTATCAGCTAGCATTTACACTGGCGCTTATTATTATAAAAAGGTCTAAGAGTCTGAGTACGCAAGGTATATGGCACCATTGCTCAATGTAAACAAACTGCATGTGCTGTTCCTATCCTGTAACTTCCGTCAAATTGATTGAGTCTGTAGCCTATAGTCCTCCTAGTCTGTTGCTTTCGTCGTGTCGTGTGTTACTTTTATTTTAGTCAGTATGGAATGGAGTGTACAAGAAATGCTGAGTTGCTAGATTTTGAAGGTAGTGGCTTCCCCTCCATCGCCAGACGCTCAACTGGCAGGCCAAGGGGAGCTGCACTGCTTTGTAAAGGCCGTCATCCGACACTTCACAACCTAAACGTCCCCGTAATATGGTTCACGACATTAACAGCAACGTTGAACGTGGCCAATGGGAAATCTCATGGCACAAACCATAAGTGAAAAATAGTGATATTTATGTATTTTTTATTGGCATATATTTGATTCAAATGGAAAATAGGATACTTTCGAATTCATATTTCTCACACTTCACAATAGTTTTTGATTAGTGTTTAGGCAACGTATTAATTTTATGTATTTAATATAGATCTTAAGACATGAATTACTCCATTTTTATTGTATCTGGTTGACAATGGAACTGTACAGTTTGGAGTCAATCTACTTTGGTATGATGTACAATATGAGTAATCTTCTCTATGAAATAAACCTTTTTATAAAATAATCTTTTGTAAATATTTTTCCCTTACATTCCAAGCTATGCAGTTGATTTTAAATTTTACAACAAAATATCAGCAATGGTGATATATATAGGCCTAATATAAGCAAAGCAAAAATTTTGCATAGTTTGGGATATCTGCACAACAAAACTTGAGCATGGCCTTGGTTGTAATACAATGTGTAAATTTGTGCTTTTCATTACATATCTCTGCAAATTAAGAAAAAAAATTCTAGTATATTTTTCTTTGACTAGAATGAATTTGCTACTCATTTCCGTTCGATATTGTTAAAGGAATATGCTTTTTTATTGCAACATAGATTTACCCTAGCAACTAAAATAAAGGTCTATATTTCCTGTCTCACAACATGTATACTTCCGAACAGGAATTACCATATGTATTCTAGCGTAACCTGACTAAATATGTACATTTCAAAAACATTGAGTCAAAACTACAAAACAACAATAGAAAATATATATGTATATAAGCAGCAAAGAAAAAATCAACTTGCAGAAGAAATACATATGATCAACAGGGGCAAAATTTGTGCATTTTGGAGAGTACAATGATTCCAAATAAAATTCAGAGTAACAAAAATTTTAAACTCAATCTACTTCATGTACTAAATGCTTAAGTGTCGAGGCCAATATGAGTAGTTGAGTCATTTTTTCAATGGGTGAAGTATTACGTATTGAAACAGCTTATTGACATGGGATCGTAGCCCTTCTGGTGTGTTTTATTGAGCAAAATTGACAGCCATATGCCTTGCGTATTTCTACTTTTTTTAATAATTATATTTACCAATATTATAACCTGTCACAAGATTCTATTCTCAAAACTGGTGCTTTTGCATGAATTATTATGCAATGAAGCGGCTGATTGCCATGGGCATGGCTTTCTGCGTGTTTCATCGAGCAATAGTCCCATATGCCTTTCATATCTCAGTAACTGGTGAAGCATAAGCTCCAGCGTAAATATTAGCTAGTATAACATAGTTGATACATATTTTCTGTATACATCTCTAATAACTACATTTACCAATATTTAACCTATTATATAAGATTAATATAACTGGTGCTTTTGCAAGAATTAAGAAAAGCGTATACGTGGTAGCGCTATAGAAGGGTGGAGTCTCACGACGTCACCGCTACAAAACACGCTCTGATTGGTTCTAATGTCCGAGAGGGTCTATTTCCATCCAGACTTCCGGAATATGCGTCCGGGGCATGGTCCCCAGGTAATCTGGAAAGACAAAGTATCACTGGAAATTGAATAAATGTCTGCCATGCGATATGATGTGGATTAAAAGACACGAAAAATCTTTGCGTCCATCATCTGTCAATAATAGAACAAAAAATAAGCATTGCGAAAAAAAATCTATGTAGTATATATTAATGTATAATAAATAAGTGATTTGTTGAAGAAAATAATACATATAGGAGAACACGAGAGAGTTTTCAGTAATGCTTTGAGTTAAGTGGAAGAAAAAACAATGTTTCACACCAAAAACTTATGATAAAAAAGGAAGTTAAGGTAATGAATAAAAGCATATATATATAATCCATCTAGAATTTAGATGTCGATCAAAAATGCAAATGCCAAACGCAGAGGACGAATATATGTCAAGGAAACACTTTTCATCCAGACTTGAATGAAAAGGTTTAAACAGCATCTGAGTTCGCAGAGACCAGTATAAAACCTGTCATTCTTAAAAGAATACTAGAATTATGACAGCCAATAACTTCCCCTGGAAAATTTGACTCAAAGAAACGACTGTATGCTTTTTGACGAGTGATCTCTTGAAGTTTAAAGATGTTTAACATTAATTACACTTGACCTTAATGTCGTATTTGATTCAGGAAATGACTCTTGACGAATGACTTTGAGTAAGTATTAGTTTCAGATGATATTCAGCAATTATTTCCATTCGAAATTTCTGATTGCAAATATCCATTAAGGAAAAATATCGTATTACTTAACAAAGCCTACACTCATTAAGTATTGAAATCAAAAGTGAAGAAAATTGAAATGATGGTGGACTATACAAAACACTAAAAAATTAATGGGAAATTAATAAATGATATTCAGACGAAATACTCAATAGATTCAGACAAATCATTGTATGTATATATATATATATATATATATATATATATATATATATATATATATATATATATATATATATATATATATATATATATATATATATATATATATATATATATATATATATATATATATATATATATATATATATATATATATATATATATATATATATATATATATATATATACATTTCGCTTTCAATAGTTCTTTAGGGAAATATTAAACATAATTGTTGTGTGTACATGATTGTAGAATTATCTTTATCTCAGCTGAAAATAATAAATGATATTTGAAGGTATTATTCATAACGAGATCTTAAAGAACAAAAAATAATGACTTGTAGGTTCCTTATTTCCTTTCTTCACTGGGCTATTTTCCTTGTGAGAGCCCTCGGGCTTATAGCATTCTTTTTTTTCCAACTAGGGTTATAGATTAGCAAGTAATAATAATCATAGTAATAATCATGTGAATAACAGCATTTCAATGCGTAATAATTAGCAGTTAAATTCGCTGTATTAACATCCCATGATATCTTTTCTTTGTAGAATTTGAATAAAGAGTTTACGTTCGATGTATTTTCAGATTGTTGCAACAGCTCTTTTCATTTACTTTTCTTCAAATCATTGCTCACTGGTTTATAGCATATAATCATTTCTATACAATTTCGTTGCCTATTTTCTTATTGATGTTTTCTTTATATATTACTAATAATTGAGGGTGTTCATATTGTTCGAGCATCAGGTTATAAAGAATGTCATTTTAACTTCGTCATTTGAATGTGTTCTTATTACAATATAAAACACTTTATTTGCATAAATCTGACTAAAGTGTTGCTTTCCATGCGTGTAAAGGCAATTATATACAATAATTCTAGTAAAATTGGGTACAATAACAAAATATAATGACACATATTGGAGTAATTGTTAAGCAAATGAAGGCTTTTTAGACCAGCTGAATTTGCCCTGGCCTATATAACATTCTGTAATGAAGGTAAGTGACCGAATTAGAACTTTAATACAATCCTCATAAACATGCAATGCTGCTAATTAAGAGTTGGCCTTATTAAATCCATTACGTTGACAGAGCTTCATTTCGTGGCTTAGTTTCTGATATGGCGGATTTCCTGTGATTGCATTTGAGGTCAGAGTTGGTCTTTTCATTATTGATAAGAGAATAATAATTTTTCATATCTATTCATCATCTTTAAAGTTTTTTTAGAGTTTATATATATGAAAGATCTATTTTAATATTGATACTGTTCTTAAAATAGTTTATTTTAATTATTCATTACGTTTCTTGCAGTTTGTTAATTTTCTTGTTTCCTTTCCTCACTGGGCTAATTTTCCCTGTTGGAGCTACTGGGTTTATAGCATGCTGCTTTTACAACTAGGATTATAGTTTAGCTAATAATAATAATAATAATAATAATAATAATAATAATAATAATAATAATAATAATAATAATAATAATAAGCTATTTTCCTTTTCATTTTATTACTTTAACAGCCAAATCTTGTAATAGAATAATTCATTAGTAAATCTTCGACTTCAATATCTACTTCATAGACTTATGAAAACGATTCATTATCTGTATATCGAATCACTCACGCAGTCGCCAATACAAATATGTCTTACGTATCCATCCATGCTCACCAGTCTTTCACGTCCATTCGATCAAATTCTTAGACTTTTCGATCTTCTAGTAAGAAGTTCTGATAGGTAAGAACTTCTTACCTCTTAGAACTTCTTCATGAGTTCTCCTTTTCATAAATATGTCATCCTCCATTCATGTCAAAACGACCAAGTTCAAGATTGTACCGCGATGTGTTCCACACACACACACACTCGTACATTGTAACGGTATTTTCTTTTTTATTTCTGTGACCTTCTTCCACAGAAACTGTTGTTATAAAAGCTGGCTGTCTGTTGAAATAAAGTTAGTTACATTCGCCTCGTTTCACTGTTATCACCTGACCGGCGCCTCGCACAAGAGACAGTTTCTTACTTGTGTTTCCGTTTCTACATACACATTTACTGCATAAACTAATCATTTTATTATTTCCCTCCACATTCGTACTTTATATTCAGCATTCATAAAGGACAATTGATTCGATAAGCCTTTTATACACTCCCATTTAAGCTTTTACAAATAATTCAAGGATCCTATCAATATTTTAATCACACCCCTCGCACATTCATAAATTCTGTAACTGCAATTTCTCCATCATACCATTATACACTGTACTTAATATCAAACACTGAAATGAATTAATCACTTTCATCTCTCCACTACCCATATCAATAATTACTGCATAATCTTCATGGATTCAATTTAATCTCATGAACCGCCACTGCTAACAAATACTTCCTTAAGCTGAGTATCATCTTCAAATAGGCACAATTTTGCATACATCAAAACACGACAACTTTGCATTTGCCTTCAACATACTTTTCCTAATTGCAGTGACAAAATCTTTTTATTATAATTTAGTTTGATAACGATTTCATTTTGGTGACTTTCTGTAGTTGACATAATTTAGAAATGAGAATCCTTGAAAAAATTCTAAACCTCATTTCCTATGTGAAAGTATTTCCAGCAATTTCTCCGTTATTTTCTGATAACGCAGGATGAGTCGTCCTGAGATTGATCGAATAAGAGGTAATTTCAAACCCAGTGCATTTTTAAGGTTATCTAATTACTGTATGACAAAAAAAAAGAAAAAAAAAGAAAGAAAAAAAAACCTCTTCGTTTTATAATTACACACAACACTTGTCGATCCGATTGAAATTAATTTCTAGAGATAATTCTGTTCTAAATTATACAAACTCCGAGTGGACAATGATCAAAATCTTGATTCATTTTGATAAAAACGCTACCCCGATATCCTTCAACTCGATAGTTCCAGTGTAGCAGCTTCTAGAAACTACAAGGCCACTCAGGTAAAATCCGCTCGTGTGATGACATACCTCCTAACGAGCAAACATTTTACCGAGTGGATAAAAACCTCTCGTTTGAAGCGAGCCTTATTTCCGGCTTTTGTGACTTGCAAAAGATCTGTCCTGCCCTTTGATAACTAAGATTCCAGTTCAGTGCGTAGTTACACTCAAATCTTGAGAGCTATCCTCTACGAGTTGTGGATTATGTTCAGATGATTTTTTTCAAGCTTTGTACCCATGTATACTTTTTCATTATATTTTGTTCTTTAATTTATCCTCTGGATGCATTTTTTTTTACTTTCCGAAAGAAGAGAGTTAATAGAATCCCACGAAGGTGAAAATGTTTTGAAGCAAGGAATAGTGTGGTTATTGAACCGCTTTCATGATAGAAACAAAAAATTCCTTCCTTGGAGTTCTGTTTTCGCAGAATAAAAAATCTCGTGATATAAAAACACCGACAGGTTTTACAGGGTAGCTAATGAACTTTCTTTGTTCAGGTCATCGAAGTAAGGAAAAAAGCTCTTACAATTAAGAGAATAAGTCTTTTCGTGACGGTTAAAAAGACGAATGAAATTCTTCTTATATTTTTAGTAAAATTGAACAAAAGACTCCTTTTTATGACGAACAATACCAAGTAATGTAATTATTCTCAGGCTGAATTATAAAATGAGTATTCTAAGCATGTACTATCCATCAGGGTGGATACGAAGATATTTTGAAATGATTTGTCAGTAAGATAAATGAATGATTCCCTGTCCTGGTCAACTTTACGAATTAAATATATTTTGCATATACGGTAAAAGTAATGATATTGAAATACCTTTTGCATTGACCATTCAAAGGGATGGAAAATATGTTGGCCTTATCTACAGATAAAGGGAGACTTCTTAACCCTTTGGAGAACACTAATAAAAACGATGAGATATGAAAAAGTTCTCTTACTAGGTTAATTTTCAGGCATTTTTAAGACATTTTTAACTCATGTATTTTTTTTTCTCTCCAAAAGGTGCACTCAGTGCCCGCTGATTATCTAGTTTAGCTATAACCATGCTATTGCCCATTATAAGTATAGAAATTTAGAGAAATAGATTTTCCTTTAAATACATCATACCCTTCACTGTCCACATTTATCGTCTAACATTGGTACACATGATTGCACATTCTTACTAAAAAATAAACTGTTTAGTATACTATGGAATAGTTAAAACCACCAACTCTTCAATGTATCAAAATGTGCATCACAGTAAATTGACACAGCGACTTTTTAAAGAATGTTTAAAGATCCTTAGCTATTCCTTTTTTAGTATATTTCAATAGCTTGCCTACTATCATTTATTAGTGAGTAAGCTATTCCAGACACAATGAATACAAAATAGCAACTTCAGATAATACATTCAATATCACAAAAGATTTTATATATTCGATATCTAAAATGCTACGCTCTGACCTTTCTTATAGGAAAGCTAGACAAATAATAAATATGTAACGTGGGGATAGAATCGCTCACAATCTAATTTATATTCTCTAATATATTATGAAGTAAAACATTTAGGTTAAAAGCATTCTGACAGCCTGACCTACATGTACTTACAGCGAATGGAACACAATAGACACCTAATGAATAACCTAAGCCGACCTTCATGTATGTCATTATACAGAGGAACCTAGATGAATATTGGTAGATGGAGCCAAGATGTAACGGAAAAAAAAAAATTGGAATTCTAGAAAAATCTGTTCAAAAATAAACTTTTACTGAAAAACGTCATGGACCTGCTTGGTTTTGGAATTTTCTAAAGGCTGCTTATTAAGGGCAATGGCAAGGAACAGTTACATTGCCCTATAGACTAACCATACATATATATGATCAGCGACTAAGGCCCCTCTCCATCTAAGCTAGGACCAGGGTGGGCCAGGCAATTGCTGCCGGTGAGTCAGCAGGTAGTCCTATAGGCTCCCCAAAGCCCCATCCTAAGCTCACAAGGATGGTGAGGTTGCAGACACTACAAGAATCTATCGATCTTTGAGCGGGACTTGCACCCTAGTCCGACAGATCGGCAGACAGGGACGTTTCCAATAGGCCCCCAAAACTGGATCAAGAATGTCCCGTATGGAACACTCAAAAGAAACCTGGATGACGGGGAAGGTGATGGTATAAAGCGAAATGTTTTGAAAGAGGGACAAATGATATAATTTAAAAGAAATGAAAGAAATAAAATGGGCTCAACGGTACGGGGTACCACCACACCTAGTTCAATCGATTTTATTTCTCATGTTCAATGGTCCCTTTGTATCGCCGTGATTATTCTCATTTAAATGAAATGACATTTTTCTTCCAAGACAAATTATATTCATATTTCTTTATTCCGGTTTAATTTATTGATTTTCTTTCCTACTATGTCTATCCATCATATTTTATTGTTAAACATGAATAATTCATAAGTCCTCAGAAGCGACCTCATTCATAAATCACGCATTAAGAAAATATGTCTAACAAATCTGTCAGGTAATTTCATGATGTTAGTAACACCATCTTTTGACTGGATTTGAAGTTACAGTATTTGCGAAGTTTCTGTTAACGATTTTGTCCTTGTATTTTTCAGTTCCATAATAAACTTGGAAAAAATAAATTTTGTATTTTCTTTAGTCACGTTATAATCTCCTAGCCATGCAGTAAGTGGATTAACTGCCTGTGTTTATATGGAATATTGTTATATCAGTTTTTGTGAAATATGTTTATCTTATAATTTTAAAAGTGTATTTAAAATTGTCTAAGTGCATATTTAACTATGCCTTTAGGAAATTAAGGTATTAATCATAAGTGTAGTTAAATTTCACAAGGTAGGTTTCTTTCCTTTTGTTTTCAGCCAGGGTACTCCTCAACCCTTGGGGAAACAGTGCATGACCTTAAACAATCCCGGACCAATTGATGCACTTTTTGAAAACACTTGAACTATTATCACAGGTTCCCGTTGTTACATTGAAGCCTACGTTATACAAGTGACCCTGAATCCGAAATTCAAATAGGTGTATTGTCTAGCGTGTGATAAATGTCATAGAGACCCATGAATTGTGACTGGCGTTATGTACTGTGTCGTAAGGTTAATTTTTCTTGAGCAATTGCAGAGTTATTTATTCGTAACGAGACATTTGGTGATTTATTTTGGTAATTGATATCAAAAGGGAGTCAGACAGATAAGTTACTTAATATTTTTGTTTGTAATTGTTTATTTCCTTATTTCAATATTCTATCTTTTAATTTCATAATCCATAGTGGTGTTAATATATCAAAATTTGTAATGAAACTTTATTTCTAAATTTCTGAATTTGTTTTACCATACCTAATCACAAATAAGCAGTACTATCCTTACCAGGGAAAAATGTCTAAGGAATTCCCTGACAAAATCGTTAGACCTTTTACGTACGGGCCGACCAAGGGAAAGGCCCGTGCCAACAAGAAGTGTTGGCTGTAATACCCCACGAACGTACGAGGTAGTTTATTTCTGCCATTCTTTTACTTGTAACTTATGAGGAAAATATTTGCTTTCAATGATTTTTCACTGGAAGTTACCTGAACAATTCCCCAAATTTTCAGTACTCATAATTAGAGCTCATATTTTGACAAGCTTTTTTCAGCCTCATGAAGTATTTATATAAAAAAAAATTGCATGACGTACAATGTTGAAGAAATCCATTATTTTATCGGAGACTTTTTGTAAAAATATACGGTTGTCAGCCGTATTTCGTTATAACAAAGCCGACTGCTATTCTTACCTTACTTGATTTTCATCTTTTACGGCTTTTTGAAATGGTAAATGTCTGGGAATATTTATTCCAGGATTGTTTTCGTTTTTTTACTGCAAATTTTTAAGTAGCTCATTTGGACTTTAAAAACCCTTACGAATTATTCAGGAGAATTTGCGCTTATTTTATCAAATAAATAAAACTTTATAGTGCTTTAGTATCAAAGATACTGAAATTGCTAACAAACGTTTCAATAGATATACTTTCTTTTCTCTGAACAATTTATACCTCATATGAAATAAAAATACTGATAACCAGAAATAAAACTGTGGCTGTGATAACAGAAACCCAAACATGAATGACTATTTAAAAAAAAATTGTTTAATGTTACATTTCATTACTAACGAGAGTGATGTTTAGCTTTGACTATTTTTTCTTTTTATTATATTTTTGGGGAAAAGTCACCGCATGGATATTCACAATACTGTCTAAAATATCCTGGCATGATCCTGTTAATTCCAGATTTCCGTAACATTACTAAGGATATAATTCATAACCTAGGAGGGAGATTTGAATATTACTCTAATTTATGATTATCATTTATTATAAAATGAGATATTTCTACATGGATAATATCATATAATTTAACCTTGGTTTATCCTATTAGTTACCCAATAGCATACACGTTACAACTACGTCACAACTTTCTTTGAAAATATTGTAGTTTTGCTCTAGCATACTTGTTACTACTACTACGTCAGAACTCTTTCATTAATAATGTACCAACCGTGCGTTACACGATCGTACATAGTAACGATTTTTTTTTTTTGTATAAGATAAAAAAAATAAATGTTACTATATACGATTGTGTGACACACGGTTGGTACATGTTGGTACAACAATGTATTTTTTCCTAAACCGAACCCTACAACACATATAAGAATCACACTCCACAGATTTTAGTTGTAATCAAAAGAAATCGCCGTTATCCTGCATGGTTTAAAAAAAGTAATTTTTGCCTCCCGAAAACACGAAAGAAGTTTAGCCGTCCATTAAGAGCTCCTGTAACTTATCAACTTTCCTTCGGGAAAAACGCGAATAGAGAGAATGGAAGAAACCTGGGGTTCTTGAAAGTAAAATATGAGAGAGGATAGTTTTAAAAATTATTGCACCATTTTGTTTTACAACAGATGCACGTTCACAGAGAGGATTTTTGCTCTTTCAACGATTTTCAAATAATGGGCTGATATATAGTCATTCGCACTTTTAGTAATTCCGAACTACTAAATTACTACTGACAATACGAATGCTTCTGTTTCTACTACTACTACTACTACTACTACTACTACTACTACTATTGCTGCTACTACCACTACTACTGCTATTACTATTACTATAGCTAGAAACAACACCAACAACAATTTCTAATAGCCAGGCCTTCTCCATCATAAGACTCAATACTACGCAGTACTCTAGAAGTTTTATTCCAGCTGTTACCAAGTTGTGGAATGATCTTCCTAATCGGGTTGTTGAATCAGTAGAACTTCAAAAGTTCAAAGTTGGAGCAAATGCTTTTTTGTTGACCAGGCAGACATGAGTCTTTTTATAGTTTATATATGACATTTTTGTTGTTGACGTTGTTAATAGTTTACATATGATATATCTCTTTTGACATTACTTTTTTTAGAATGATTTATTGTTAATTTGTTCTCTTCAGTTATTTATTTCCTTATTGCCTTTCCTCACTGGGCTATTTTTCCCTATTGGAGCCCCTGGGCTTATAGCATCTTGCTTTTCCAATTAGGGTTGTAGCTTGGATAGTAATAATAATAATAATAATAATATCATTTATCATTTATCATTAATTATTTATCATTTATCATTTGTCATTCATTATTTTGCATTTTGTATGTTGTATTTTTTTATTGATAATCTTGTTTTTTATTTTTTGTTTTTTATTTTTTATTTTTTATTTATTTTATTTAATTTATTTTATTTATTTTATTTATTTCTTTTATTTATTTATTTTTATTTCTGTTATTTCTTATTATCATCTATTTATATTATTATTATTTATCATTTTTATATATATTATCATTATTATTTATCATTTATTTATATTATTATTAACATTAATAATAATAAAAATAATAATAATAACTAATAATAATAATATTTAATTAAAAATTAATAATTGATAATTGATAATTAATAATAATCAATGATTGAAATAATTAATAATTATCAGTAATTGATAATTAATAATTATCAGTAATTAATAATTAATAATTATCAGTAATTAATGATTAATAATAATTAGTAACTGATAATTGATTTATAATTAATAGTTAATAATTGATTTATAATTAATAATTAATAACTGATAATAATTAATAAAAAATAATTAATAATTAATAATAATTAATAATTAATAATTAATAATCAATAATTAATAATACTTAATAATTATTAATTATTAATTAATAATAATTAATAATTGATAATTGATAATTAATAATTGATAATTAATAATTAATAATTGATAATTAATAATTAATAATTAATAATTAATAATTAGTAATTAGTAATTAGTAATTAGTAATTAATAATTAATAATGATTAATAATATGATAATGATTAATAATGATTAATAATATAATAATAAAAACAACAAGATAATCACTCAAGAGTAAGGATGTCATCTCAGTATTCATTTTCATTTGTTTAGGGTTGTGAGAACATAAACTAGGAAGCTTTATTCCTTTTGTTTATCCGCAGAAAATAATCTTTTCGGACTCACAAATAATGTAGTCACCTAACAACGTTCAAATCTTATGGTCATGGCATTTGTAAGCTGCCCTTTATTTTTATGCCATATTTTCAATGACGTTTCATATCCGATTAAATTAGAAACATCAGGGGCAAATCATGTCAGTAATATGACTATGCCCATTAAATATTTTAGTATTCTCGATTAATGTCACAGATTTTCATTTGATAAATTGTTTAGTATATTCACTATACAAAGTGTAAATTTTTCTCTATAAATTACCACAATTTTAATCCCAATTAAACTAATAACTAGAGAGATAAAATCTGTTAACAATATCTTAAATATTAAGGTTTTGTAAACGTATATGACTTGAGGCTCATTAGTGATCGTGAGAAGAAGCTTCAAAGACAAGTGAAAAACTTGAAAATTTTTGCAAAAGGAAACTTTTGTAATCGAACGAGAACTATATATAGATTGAAACTTTTAAACTGAAGACAGTTAGATGTCGTAATGTCTTTCGAGAGCTGATTTTCACAAAGGAAATTATAAGTATGTCTTCGCTTGTTATTCACCTCTTAAAGAATTTACTAAGCGAAATTTCGATAGAGAAAATATTTATCTTTATCGACTTTTTCATATTCATGTGATGTAATGGAATATTTTGCTTTGAAACACTTAAGAATTAAATTCACTTTTAGCAAAATTTACTTTGAACAATCTCTACTTTGAACAAAAATTATTTAGAACAAAATATATTTTGAACAAAATTAGTTCAGTAATAATAACCATATTTACATTAACTAATTAACAAAAAAAATTGTATAAGAAAAATCGTGTTTATCTGGTAGGCATCTTAATAAATGCAAAACTATTAAATATGGAATGGAAAGCAACATAACAAAATAACATAAATAACAGATCATATAACCGTAACGGTAACGATCAATTTGAGGAAGTTTTAATATTCTTGCTACTTAAGGCAAAGGTTTCTCTTGATTAACCATTCATTTAGGCCCATTATTATTACCTGTGACTCTAATAAGTAATAAAGGTAAAATACTGCACCAACTTTATCATGCATCTTCTCAATAGCGCTTAAGTCTAATAAAAAGTTTATTCTTGCAAATATTTAGCATGGCTGGATAAAGGAATATTAATCAGGTTTATGCAAATAGGAAAAATAGTATGTTTGTGCTTAAGAAGCAAACAGGGAAGGACTTCATCTCTTCTTTGCCCTATTCAATAAAGTAAGCAAATTGAAAATATGGCAACTTAATGGCCTTCTGGCTAGTATAGTGGTGACGTGTTCGCCTAGCATTCGCATGGCAGCAGATCGATCCTCACCTGGATCCATGAGTTTTAAGTTATTTACTAGGGAGGCCACAGCTGTGGTTGAGCACCACAGTGGGAGGTTGTGCTTGCCCGGCTGACGTTCTGGTGAGGATATATTCTGATGGAACTAGAACTGAAAATAGACACCTTTAACCTTTACTTTATAAATAGTCACGTCCTCAGGCCATCTTGCTATCAATTTGAGCAGAATTTTGATGATTCAAGTACTTATGAAGCTATTGGAATATATTGTTTGCTTATAGCGGTCAGCCTGTCCTTATTAGCAAGGAAACTCTATGAACAGAGACAAAGTCTAAAGTTATACCGTGTTGGAGGTTTGAATTGTGTCCACATGTTGTATTGAAAGAATTCCCAGAATACAGAAAATGAAGAGAAAGTGAAATGGGATATGTGTTAGATATTAGCAATATAAACCTAAATATTCAATGACACACATGTTCTCTATGAGCAAAATCTGGGAAAACAACCAGGAACGATGGAAATCGGATAAATACTAATGAGATCCTTTTGGAATGATATATACTAAACTTATAGTCTTGGTAACCTAGTGGGAAATATCGGATTTTCCACAATGGCCAAGTTGTGGAAGGATCTTCCCACTCAGGTAGTTGAATCGGAGGAATTTCTAAAGTTCAAACTTGCAGCAAATGTTTTCATGTTGAACAGGCTGATTTTAATATCTTTTTATAATTAATTTGTGAAAGGGCCGTTTTAATGAAATTACTGTTCTTAAAATATTGTTTTAATTTTTCATTACTTTTTTCATAGTTTATTTGTTTTGTTATTTCATTTCCTCCCGGGGCTATTTTTTCCCTGTTGGAACCCTTGGCCTTATAGTATCCCGCCTTTCCAACTACGTCATAATAATAATAATAATAACAATAATAATAATAATAATAAGTTGCTGCAACTTGCGACGGATATTGTTTAGCAGTATATTTAAGAAGGCTTCATGATTGCAGTGTCTTTTCAATTGTAGATATTATCATGGAGTTTGGTAGGAACAGAGAAAGTGTTTCACATCAATCCCTGAATTTTAATTTTGATATATGAACTATTCTAGGCACAATTTACTCCACAGAGAGAGAGAGAGAGAGAGAGAGAGAGAGAGAGAGAGAGAGAGAGAGAGAGAGAGAGAGAGAGAGAGAGACCCTATATCGGGGTTTGTATTAGCATTGAAAGATGGATTCGGTTGCCTAGCATCGCAACTACAAAGGTCATTGACACTAGGCGGCGTCATAACTGCCAGGGTCACTGACGCCCCAAGGTAGAATGAAACGCAGTAAAAAGTTTTTAATCATCCTATCATATCCCTGAAAACATTGTGTATGTGTGTGTGTGTGTGTGTGTGTGTGTGTGTGTGTGTAGATTGCCTTAACTTGTGTAGGGCACGGGCTCTTGCCGTTGTGCAGCCCCTAAGAGAATGTTGGTTGAAAGTGTCTACTTTAGGTTTATAAACAGAAGTAGCTATGTGAACAGGGTGTTAGTAATTTACGTTGATGACAAATGGATTCAATTAAAAGTGAGTTTTATTACTTTACAGTTTAATGGTTTAATCTACGTTAAATTTAGATAGCCGAAGCTAATGATGTAAGGCCAAAAAGTAGTGGTAGTTTCGAGTGAACTGCTTATCCTCATTCAGCAGCCTGGGATTTTGTTCTGGTTCCCAGGTGGGGGTAATGGTAAGATACCATGCGTCCCACGGGCTGGGATTTGAATAGCAGATTCGAAGTCAATGCCCGTATAACTGAATGAGGGGCAGTTCCCTATTGCTACCACTACGCAAGACAAGAGGGGAAAAAAGAGGGGGTTGACTGGCATGACAACAGAGAAAAGGGCCCGGTAGCGAGAATCTTCTTTAGGTCAACGAAAGGAAATTTTTTGATAGGCAGAGTCTATCGAGTAGGAGAGAAAGTGTTATAGCAGCGAGTCCTAGGGAAGTAGGAGATCGTGGTAAGGAGTGCAAAGCGATTTAGTCTTAGGCGGAAGAAGGGCGTAAACTATCCCAAGGAAAAGCTTAATCAGTAGAGTGAGGAGGATAGAGTGCTAGCTGAGAGGGAAGGGAGCTAGGAAAAAGTCAGAAGAATTTGTAATAGTAATAGAATTTATGTTAAAAGAGTTATCGATTAAAACAAGGAAAAGTTTTGATTTTGTAACTATAGGTTATGTTTCGAAGGAGATGGCAGCATGTATTACGGTGCAGTGCGAGGCGAAGGGGATAAGGAGAAGGGGGAGGAGTTAGAGGGGGATAGGATGGGGGGAGTCGGGAGGCGACAAAGGTGAATGACTTATGTAAGATCAGATGGCCGAAGGCTCAGAGTTACGTTAAATCGCGAAAAAGAGAGAAAAGAAGAATAGGAGAAAGGAAGGGGGAGAGGGAGGGGAAAAGGAAGGGGAATTGAAAGCAAACGTTACAACGTTTTAAACGAAGGTTAATACTAACTATTTAGCTCCGAAAAATGGGATCGAAAATGATATTAAGAATGAGTTGAAGTTACAGCCAGCAAAATTTTACGATAAATCTAGGGAAAGAAAGGGGGAGGGAGAGAGGGAGGGGGAGGGGATATGGGGACGACACTGATCTGATTGTTGTTTTTAGGCAACAATGATTATTACTGACTATATAACTCAACAGAACGAAATCGAAAAAGGAATTAATGCGAGGGTTAAGTTTTCCAAAAAAAAAAAACGTTACTTTCAGGAAGAGAGAGAGAGAGAGAGAGAGAGAGAGAGAGAGAGAGAGAGAGAGAGAGAGAGAGAGAGAGAGAGAGAGAGAGCAATGAAATGAGAATGAAATGAAATGAATCGTAGTGAAATGAATCGTAGTGTAGCGGGAGTTAGTGTGTGTTGACTACGGCTGGGAAGAGGCCAGCACAGGAAGGGGATAATGGATTACGTCACCAGAGGCACCGAAGGCTGAGAGAGAAGGGGTGGGGGTAGGGATGACAGAGAAGGTGAGCTATGAAAGGGGTTACATGGCGTTGAGCAAGTGTTGGACAATGACCGGAAGTAGGACAGACATTACGTCATCGGTGGATGGGAGAGAATAGGGTTTGGTGGGATGGGGGGAGGATGTAGGTAGGGGTTAGGGGAAGGAGACAGAGTCGACACACACACACACACATGCCAAGGGAAATTCACTTCGCTCGTCATCTACATAGATTTTGCTTTAACTTATATAATAATAGATTTTATTGATATACTTGTTACTGCAAAAGGAATATAGTGGGATAGCGAAATGGAAAGGGGATTTTAGGATAAAAGGAAAAGGATTTATAATCAAGCAATAGAAATTGAAATGATTAAAATTATATGGAGTGAAAGACTTTTTACAGTCATTCACGCGATATAAGTTACACCTTGATTGTTGGGTTTGGGTTTCAGGGAATAAGGACACCATGGGCAAGTTGGGATGAGGATAAAAGGATTATGTATGGCAGTGAGCGGGGATCTAGAAAATACGATTCCTCGTGGTAACTTTGCTTTTCTGTTTCCATGATTTTATCACTTTGCACTTTGGTAGAATGAGAATGTGTTATTTGTTCTTTTGGTAGGGAGAGAAGCTGTACTGGAAAGGGGATAGGTTCCGATGAATGTTACACTTCCTGTGATATCAGGGTTTGTTTTGGGAGGGCTAAGGCGGCCCCTGAATTTGGATTTTTGTAAAGGATAGGAAGGATAATGTGTGCAGTGAGCAGGGGGATCAAGAAAAGGAGATCCCACATGGAAAGCGTGTGCTTGCTTGACATGATTCTGTGACTTTGCACGATTGTAGACTGTTAGTGTACCTGTTTTTTTTTTTTTTTTTTTTTTTTTTTTTTTTTTTTTTTTTGAGGGGAAAAGGATGTGTAGGATTACTATCCCTATTGGATAGGGGTAAGGTTCCAGTTAGCTATACAAGAAATGGGTTTGTGTTTCCGACAGTGAAATGAGTTACCTGGACTATTAAATAAAAATGAGTTTGCGCATGCTATAGAAAAAACATTTTTGTTATAAAGTAATGAAAGACTGTTTAATTGATTAAAATCTGTTTTGTCTCACAGGGGGAAGGGAAAGGATTAGGTTGAGGTTAAAAGGTTTAGGCTACGTTTCCACTAGGCTGCAAAACGCTGCTTCTGTTTTTCGCAGCCTCTGCCTGAGTTTAGGTGATCCATGTAATCCTATGGAGCTGTATCCACTAGCCGCCGCTTCATAGAAGCTGCGAAACGCAGCCTCTACACGAGCGGTGTTCCTACATAAACAGAAGCTGCGAAACGCAGCCTCTGCACGAGCGGTGTTCCTACATAAACAGAAGCTGCGAAACGCAGCCTCTGCACGAGCGGTGTTCCTACATAAACAGAAGCTGCGAAACGCAGCCTCTGCACGAGCGGTGTTCCTACATAAACAGAAGCAGCGAAACGCAGCCTCTGCACGAGCGGTGTTCCTACATAAACAGAAGCTGCGAAACGCAGCCTCTGCACGAGCGGTGTTCCTACATAAACAGAAGCTGCGAAACGCAGCCTCTGCACGAGCGGTGTTCCTACATAAACAGAAGCTGCGAAACGCAGCCTCTGCACGAGCGGTGTTCCTACATAAACAGAAGCTGCGAAACGCAGCCTCTGCACGAGCGGTGTTCCTACATAAACAGAAGCTGCGAAACGCAGCCTCTGCACGAGCGGTGTTCCTACATAAACAGAAGCAGCGAAACGCAGCCTCTGCACGAGCGGTGTTCCTACATAAACAGAAGCTGCGTAACGCAGCCTCTGCACGAGCGGTGTTCCTACATAAACAGAAGCTGCGAAACGCAGCCTCTGCACGAGCGGTGTTCCTACATAAACAGAAGCTGCGAAACGCAGCCTCTGCACGAGCGGTGTTCCTACATAAACAGAAGCTGCGAAACGCAGCCTCTGCACGAGCGGTGTTCCTACATAAACAGAAGCTGCGAAACGCAGCCTCTGCACGAGCGGTGTTCCTACATAAACAGAAGCTGCGAAACGCAGCCTCTGCACGAGCGGTGTTCCTACATAAACAGAAGATGCGAAACGCAGCCTCTACACGAGCGGTGTTCCTACATAAACAGAAGCTGCGAAACGCAGCCTCTACACGAGCGGTGTTCCTACATAAACAGAAGCTGCATAACGCAGCTTCTGTGTTTAGTGGTATATACATTTCTATGGAGCTGTTTCCACTACCCTGAGCGCAGCGGCTGCGTCATCGCTTTCAGGCATTGATGGAGGAAGGGGTTGCGAGTTGTTCTTTCGTAAGAACATCAAATAATAACTGAATATTTTCGTGTTCATGTTGACTGACCCCCCCCCCCAAAAAAAAATATTGAAGCATGTCGTTTGCGTAATGATGTTATGCTTTGAAAGGCCACAACTCTTGAATGATAATGAATTTGAACGAGAATTAATAAAAAAATATCGAGATCATTATTATTATTATTATTATTATTATTATTATTATTATTATTATTATTATTACCACCAGTGACCCCCCCCCCCAAAAAAAAAAATAATGAAGCATGTCTTTTGCGTAATAATGTTATGATTTGAAAGGCCACAACTCTTGAATGATAATGAATTTGAATAAGAACTAATAAAAAAATATCGAGATTATTATTATTATTATTATTATTATTATTACCACCAGTGACCCCCCCCCCCCAAAAAAAAAAAAGTTCTCGAATTAAATTATTGAATGCTGCTTGTCGTGATCTGTTTGCAAAAAGAGGATGAACCCAATATTTTGCTTTTCTTTTTTTTTCTGTTTCTTGCGCAATAAATAGGCAATCACCACTTTCTTCGTCAATGTTTTTATATTTTTGATAGATGGCACTGCAACACAACCTCAGTCAAGCGTGTCAGGAGCACTCTGACCAAAAGGCAGAGGCTGCGGAAAACAGAAGCTGCGTTTTGCAGCCTAGTGGGAACAGCACGGGCAGAGGCTGCGAAAAACAGAAGCAGCGTTTTGCAGCCTAGTGGAAACGTAGCCTCAGTCTTGGCGTAGAGTAAGTGAAACGTTTGTTTGAAATCCCATAGACTTAAACCTAGGCCTAGGTTTGTGTTTGTGTATGTAATGATTTAAATAGGCCTATTTTTGGCAGTTACTTTATATGAGATTGAATATGTATTTAAATAGTAATTTAAACTAATTTAAGGTGTTTTATATTACGTTACTAAGTTATCTGGGAGGAGGATAAGAACATAAGAAGCCAGAAGGTGTGTGTTTATTTTCCAGTAAGTGTTTAGTTACTTGTACATCTGTGTAGGGGGGAGGGAGAGTTATAGATTGTCGGAGGGGTAAGGTTTCTCTGCAAAAAAAGAAGGTAATGTTCCAAGGGCTCAGCTCCTGTGGGGAGGTCACAATAGGGACATGGTCTATTCTCTACATTAATAATCTGCCAGCTGCAGAGGTAGCCGAGACGTAACCTGTGGAGAATGACGGTTAATGTCCTACTAAAGGATTTGGCCATGTTATGGGGGAGGATATTAGTAACCTCAGTGTACTACGTAGCAGAACTGGAACCCTCATGCAAGACTTGACGAATGGAACTTTTCTTTTGAGCATGACAATAGTCAGACATTAACTTTTTGATATGTGTAAAAGATGGTCTACATGCTCTGCTTACCGTGGTACACCGCAAAGCACTATTATCGAGGCGGTAAGCCTCATCATTTCCATGAATACCTACGTGACTTGAAATCCAGTTGAGGGTAACTCTCCTGTTCCTCTGTGCATGGGCTGTGGCCATAGCTTTTATACTGCTAATTAAGAAAATATTTTCGTTAAATTTACGTTTTACAATACTTTGAATGGCACCTCTAGACTCGGTGTGGATAGATGTATGGCCAAATTTTGAAAGGGAATTCTCCAAGGCCTTTGCAATAGCATGTAGGATGGAAGCATGGTCAGATAGCCTCCAGCTACTGGAAAAGGTGCTGGAGAATACGGCTGATCCTGCAGCAGGTATATTCCTTTCTACGGAGCCGTCTGTGAAGTAAACGTTAGTGGAACTGGTACTATTAATAGAATCCAAAGTTGTAACCTTCAACTGTTGAAGAGAACATTGAGATTTAAATGCTGGAAGAACAGTGTAATTAACTTCAATTAGATCAGGGCTCCAAGGTGCTGGAGGGACATAGTTTTCATTAAATTTGTCGTGTTTTACGATAGGAATGACCTGCTGAATATTTACATCTCTAATTATTTGAATGAGTTTGTCAATGTAATGATTAGGGGGCTCTAGGTCTTCATGCAAATTGATGACTCTGTTAACTTTAGTTTTAAGTGGGGAGTTTCTACTAATTTTCAATGTCTTAATGATAATACAAAGCATACGCATTTTTATTCTATCTGCAAGTGAAAACAGGTTGGTTTCTTGCCTGAGAATGTGAAGCCTTGTCCACATAGGGGCACCGGTAATTAACCTCATTGCATTATTTTGAATAACTTCAAGTGAAAAAAGAAGAACTGGAGGGAAGGAAGTGAGTACAGGGAAAGCGTATTCAACCTATGATCTTTCAGCTTGCACATAGCATAGTCTCAATAAATGAAAAGAGGCTCCTTTTTGTAAAGTGGTTATTCTTTTCATTGCAGAAAATCGAGAGTTAACTTTTTGTCTAAGTAACTTAACATGAGTATGGGGGAGAAGCTTATGATTAATATTAACTCCTAAGTAAATTAAATTTGGAACCCACTCAATAGGGTTATTACCAAAAAAAAGGGGGAGAGAGCTCAACATATTTAATGGCCATTGCCTTAGTTTTAAGAGGATTAATTTTCAAACCTATTTCATTACATTAAACGGAGAGGATTTTAGAACGTTCAAGTCAGAGTATTTTTTTCAACTCAAAATTTATGATATTATTATGTAAATCTATGAGAAATTAGACATTATTGAATTTTTAAGCACTTATTTTAGAAACTAGAATTACTTTCACAATAAAGAACTAAATTATTTTACTAAATGATCCCTAATTTACCATTCAATTAAATATTTAATTATATCAAATTGAAAACCATATTTTCCATTAAAATTCTTTAATTCCGCCTTGTCTCCAGACCAGTTCTTCGAGATTTTCTTTGGAACTCCGAGAGAAATTCGCTTGGATTTCCTGCCCTTCTTTGAACATATAATTTCGTACAAATTTTAATTCATAGAAGCAAATATTTATGGATATAATCAATATTATTTTTATTTAAAGTAAAACATTTAGTTATCAAAACTTTTGATAAAATATGGTATGCTCATTGTTTACAACACCACGCTCTCCATTTATTCCAAAATAATGCAATCCTGCAGTTCTCATCTTCTTGCACAGTAATTAGGTGGTTATCTAAATTCTGGGAAAGCAATAATTAGCAAGATATGTTGAGGAAGGGGGGAAGGGGTTATAAAAAGAAAATAGCTCGGTTTCCACACTAAACGACTTGGAACTGACGTGTCAACATAATCAACCAAACAGAATTCGTGATGCAAGCGTACATAAACAGAAGTTAGTGATGCCATCGTACATTTGATATACTGCATATTCAAAATATACTTAATAAAAGAAATGAGTAATTACTCAAAAGTGTCACTTTTGTAACTTGTATATTTTATGGACACTTTTGAGTAATTAATCCATTTTTAATTAATTATATTTTGAATATACAGTATATTAAATGTACGTTGGCATCACAAACTTCTGTTTATGTACGCTGGCATCACGAATTCTGTTTGGTTGACGATGTTGACATGACAGTTCCAGGTCGTTTAGTGAGGAAACCGAGCTATTTTCTTTTTATAACCCCTTCCCCCCTTCCTCAACATATCTTGCTAATTATTGCTTTCCCAGAATTTAGATAACCACCTAATTACTGTGCAAGAAGATGAGAACTGCAGGATTGCATTTTTTTGGAGTGAATTGAGAGCGTGGTGTTGTAAACAATTATCTATAGTATTAATGTGTACGGATTTAAGATACATAACATCTTCCATATTATTTGATATAAATCTTTATTCTTATAACACAGGGGTGGCCAACCTATGGCGCATGCGCCAACAGTGGCGCATTGCACGATTACAAGTGGCGCACTATACCCCAGAGATAATTAAAAAACCAAGCCCGCTCATAAAAAAATAATACCAAAAATACTACTGATTTTTACAAAAAAATACAAAAATAATTTAAGGGGACCTTCAGCTATGTCCTGCATTTTTTTCTTTTAGTTATTCAAAATACACCATTTCTATGTATGTGTTAGATTTTAGACATATATAATACCTTAATCATATACCAACGTTACAGAATACATTGAAAAAATCATATTACTACGAGAGGCCTTTGATAGTCGTTTTAGTGATTTTGCTGAAGAAGATTGCATGCTTGCATTTACAAATTTATATTCACTTACTGAATATAACATTCTGAAGATGCCTAGTAATATACAGATGGAGCTTATTGGTCTAAAAGCATATTCAGTGCTGAAGAGTAAATTTAATGAATTTGCCTCACTCCCAAGTGCATCTGAAATGCATATTTTTGGCAATTATAAACAAGTGAACATTTTCCAGAATTTAGAAAATTTACCCAAAGTTATGCCTGTAGCTTTGTAACAACATACAGATGCGAGCAAATATTTTCATCCATGAAAATGTTCAAGAAGTGAGGTCGCGACTATCCGATTCAAACCTGAAGAACTGTCTGTCGCTCTCAGTTACTAATTTACCTGCTAGTATTAAAGATTTAGTGAAAGCAAGGCAAAGTCAAAAGTCTCATTTAACATAGTTATGTTTATTTTTCCTGCATGTGAAATTACTTTTCTTTAAAACTGCTAATTATGTTCATATATTTTATTAGTACTTTCAGGAATAACTAATGAATATTATCAATGCAAATTCAGTGTCAATAAAGTAGGTACGCTTTACTTTGTATCCATGTTAAATCATTTCCTTTACAGCTGCTACATCTGTCCGCGCGCACACACACATTTATATATATATATATATATATATATATATATATATATATATATATATATACATATATATATATATATATAAATATGAATATCTATATATACTATATATATATGTATGCATAAAGACATATATATATATATATATATATATATATATATATATATATATATATATATATATATATATAAAGGCATATATATATATATATATATATATATATATATATATATATGTATATGTATAAAGGCATATATATATATATATATATATATATATATATATATTTAGATATCATATTATTATTATATGTATTAAAGCCAAATTGAGAGGGGTTTAAAGTTTGTGTGGCGCATCTGAATTAGAAGTGAAAAAAATTGGTGCATGGTAAACAAAAGGTTGGCCACCCCTGAAACACCTGCAAAGTCTTCTCCCTTATCAGGGACATACACGTTGGGTGCCTGGACCTCCCTTTAGGATGTTTTCTGCTAACGTTTTTTTTTTTTTTTTTTTTTTTTTCAACTCAGATATCCTGATATCCTGTGTCTTGGGCTCTATCAAGAGCATGGCGACCACCCTCAACTTTGGGTTGTTCTCACATAGTGGACCAAAACCCCCGTTTCACACTACGCTAAACTCTGCTTCAGATAAATCTATATTAAGGCTTCTATGGGAGGTCAAAAATATTCAGACATTCATGAAATTATGCTGGGACTATTGTAATAAGGGAATGATTAAATAATATTTTCGCTCTCTGCTTGTACATCGTTTTCTTTCTGCTCTTTCATCATTAACATTTCCTTTACCAAATTCTTGAGGCTATTTCTTTAAGTTCTCTTCTATTCTTAGATAGGGAATATATTAAGACATCTATACTGTAATATATATATATATATATATATATATATATATATATATATATATATATATATATATATATACACATTTATATATATATGTGTGTGTGTGTATGTAAATTAACTTTTGACGTGTATTTACTATTGAAAAATTGCTTGAGTGCCATATGTGGATGAGAACATGGTGAGGGGTAGATGAAGTTCACCAAGCATTCAGCTGGGCTCCAGAAGGCAGTAAAAAGAATGGGAAGACCCAGGCTTACATGGCTGGGAACTATGAAGTGTGCAATAGGAGATGATGAATGGAGAAACTTTGATTTAAAAGCTCAAGATAGAGCGATTGGTGAAATCTAACTGAAACTCCTTGCGTCAATAGGCGTAGGAGGAGATGGTATATATATATATATATATATATATATATATATATATATATATATATATACACACACACATATATATATATATATATATATATATATATATATGTTTATATATATATATATATATATATATATATATATATATATATATATATATGAAATATATATACACACATATAAGGAAGTGTATATTATAAATGCATTATACATATATATATATATATATATATATATATATATATATATACACATATATATATATGTATATATATATATGTGTGTATATATATATATATATATATATATATATATATATATATATATATATATATATATATATATATGTGTGTGTGTGTGTGTGAGTATAAAATTTACTTCTGATGTCTATTTGCTATTAAAAAATAGTAAGCAACATAGATATCACGTTATGATATAATTATTGATATTTATATAAGACAAATATAACCGTTTCTAGTGTACTGCAGGACAAAGGCATCGGACATGTCATTATTCTCACCTGGTGCTTGGCCATTTTTCCTCAACCCGCTGGCCACTGCAGATTGGAGTTATTGTGATGTTTTAGTCTGAGTTCTCATAGCAATTGAAGCTAGTAAAGGAAATAATGATGATGGCGTAGCAAGAAAACGATGTACAGAGTAGACAAGAGAGCGAAAATATTAATCAATGATTCTCTTATATCCTTGAAGTGAGAGAAGACTCTGTAGACCTTATTCGAATGAAGATTTAAAGCAAATAATGACAATATTATAAAATATTTTGAGTTAGTAGAAATAAATATTATATTTATTAAAAGTTTTAATAAAAAATAAGTTTTATTTTAGATAAAAATAATATTGATTATATCTATAAACATTTGTTTTTATAAATTAAAATTTGTATGAAATTATTCGTTCAAAATAGTGAATGAAGTCTTGAATCAATCACTTGTAAGTGAATTTCTTCCGGAGTTCCAAAGGAAATCTTGAAGAACTGAGTCGGAGACTTTGGGCGGAATGAAATGAATATAATGGAAAATAAGGTTTTCAACTTGATACAGTTAAATGTTCATTAAAATATGAATTGGGAATCATTTGAAAAAATACTTGAGTTTTTTTTTTTTATTGTAAAATTAATTCTAATTCCTTTAAACAAGAGTTTAAAATTCAGTGATGTATAATTTCTTATAGATTTACATAATAATATCAGAAATTTTGAGATGAAAAAAATACTCTGACTTGAACGCTCCAAAATCCTCTCCGTCTTCAGGGATATATGATGATTAAAAGCTTTTAACTGCGTTTCATTCTACCTTGAGGCGTCAGTGACCCTGGCAGTTATGACGCCGCCTAGTGTCAATGACCATTGTAGTTGTGACGCTTGGCAATCTAAATAATTGTTAAATATGATCATATGAATAAAACCTCTCTCTCTCTCTCTCTCTCTCTCTCTCTCTCTCTCTCTCTCTCTCTCTCTACAACAACCTAACGGAAAACCGGAGATATAAACATTGTCTTTTACTTAGCGTTGACCTAAATTAGTGACTGTGGACTTCCTGTTCCGAAATATGAATATCTTCCTATCAATAATCATATGGATGTTGATAATTTATATCTCTTTAGACAAACTCTAGACAAGATTAATGACATGTCTGATACCATTGTCCTGCAGTAAACTAGAAACGGCTATATTTGTTTCATATGAATAAATAATCTTATCTTAAATACATGTTTGTCATTTGTTATTTTTCAATAATGAATAAACAAAAAATAATTAGATATACATGCACAAACACACGCACACACACACACACACACACACATATATATATATATATATATATATATATATATATATATATATATATATATATATACATATATATAATATATATACATACATATATATATATGTATATATATATATATATATATATATATATATATATATATATATATATATATATATTCTTTTTTTCTTCTTTGTCTGCATCTTTTCCCACTTTTATGTGGGGTTGATGTTGCTGGCCAGCTTTCTCCATCTACCTCTGTCCTGCACTTCGTCACAAGTTAATCCCTTTGATCGAAGGTCATCCTTGATACAATCCATCCACCTTCGCTTTGGTCTCCCTCTCCTACTTGTTCCCAACATCTTCATTTCCATCACTCTCCTCCAAATATACTCTTCATCTCTTTTCATGACATGACCATACCACCTCAGTCTACTTTCTTGGATCTTACCTGATAGTTCTCTAACTCCTATGGTACCCCTAATCACCTCATTCCATATCTTATCTCTTCTTGTCACCTCACACATCCATCTCAACATTCTCATATCTGCCACATCCAGTTTCTTCTCTTCTGTCTTCTTTATTGCCCACGTCTCAGCTCCATACATCATTGCCGGTCTCACAATTTTCCTGTGTACTCTACCTTTCAACTTAACCCCTATTTTCCCTTCACATAGTACTCCATGCATTTATTTCCCCAATTCTTCCATACTGCTTGTATTCTGTGGTTTATTTTTGCCCCATGATCAGCATCCTCTGCAACTGTTGATCCCAAATACTTGAAATTTTCAACTCTTTTCAATCTCTCTCCTTGTAAACTGACTTCCCAATCTCCCCATTTTTCAATCTCAAATACTCTGTCTTTTTCCTGTTGATCTTCAATTCTCTATTTTCCATTTCTCTTCTCTACTCCTCCAGTTTCTCTTCTACTACCTCTTGCCTAGTGTTATACAGTATAACATCATCAACAAAAAGCATATACCAAGGAGACTGATCTCTAATACCTTGTGTTACTACATCCATGGCCAGATCAAATAGGTAAGGGCTCAATGCAGACCCCTGCTGTAGTCCCACATTTACTGGGAACCTTTCTGTTAGGCCTATACTGCTCATAACATTTGCTTGTGCCCTCTCATACATATCTAGGGTGATTCTTACGTATTTCTCAAGGACTCCCTTTTCTCTCACACATTTCCACAGCTCCTGACGTGGTACTCGTTCGTATACCTTCTCCATGTCAATAAAGACCATAAGTAATCCTTTATGTTTTTCCCGGTTTTTCTATCATCTGCCTCAAAGCAAATGTTGCTTCTACAGTCACTCTTCCAGGTATGAATCCGAATTTTTCCTCACCAATTGTTGTTTCATTCCTGAGTCTCTTCTCAATGATCTTCTCCAATATTTTCATAGTATGGCTTATCAACTTGATGCCTCTGTAGTTGCCACATTCCTGGATGTCTCCCTTTCCCTTATGTATGGGAAGGATTAGGCTGCTTCTCAATTCCTCTGGCATCTTTTCCTGATTGAAGATCTTCTACGTCAGGTCCCACTAAATATCTATGCCTTCCTCTTCAAGACTCTTCCATACCCCTACTGGTATATTATCCGGTCCTGCAGCTTTACAATTTTTCATCTTCTTTACTGCTTGTTCTAATTCTCTTCTAGTCACTCCTATGGTGACTGCCTCGTTTGGGAGTCCATCTTCAAATACTGTTCTAGGGTTCTCCTCATTCAATAGTCCTTCAAAATAAG
>NC_090727.1:111266062-111276062 GCF_036898095.1 Palaemon carinicauda | reverse complement strand
GCAATAACAAAATATATTGTTGGTTACTCCCGTATTTTCCTTCATTTCTGCTTTCATTTTTGTTTTAGTATCGAGTATTTAATCCCTTAAATGTTTTATATCATTTAATGAATTGCCTTTTCCTGGTTCTTCATTTGAGTGTTACATCCATCGTGGTCAAGAAATTACACGTTCTTTCCATATTTAGCTAAACAACATTATACTCGTTTTAATATCCAAATCTATTTCCACCACATAGTCATTTACATTTCAAGTCATCTTCATATATAGCTAATATCATTACATGCAATACAATCTTGCTTGCTTTTCCTATCACTGCATCGTTTCATAATTACGTAAACAGAAATATACGAGAGTGATATTCTCCTGAGGTTTTCATCCGGATTTTTCGTCGCTCTGCTAATTTCCCGCAACACCAAACTTTCTCGAGACCTTGGTGAAAAAAAGTTTTATTAAACCATTTTCCCAGGAATTGTTTCCGGAACAGTTAGGCCAAAGAAAATTAATGTTGATGAACCTCTGTAATAAAACAATCCTTTTCAAATAAAACTGGAGCATTTAGATTAACTTTGTTCGCAAAGGATTCAGACTTTTTCAAGGAAAGGAAGATGAGAGGATTTTTGTAATGTTTGTCCCCCGGATATTAAAAACTTGTTTCTCTGCTGTTTTCGACGAGTTCTTAGTTATTGTGAATTTTCTCTTCGTTACGTCTCTTAGTTAGCTAAAGCTGATGATAAAATTTAAAAAGTACGAATGTCCAACATAATTCATACTTTTTCTTTGAAGTTAGCTTAATAGGATACACACACACACACACACACACACACACACACACACACACACACACACACACACACATATATATATATATATATATATATATATATATATATATATATATATATATGCTTTTGGACTTATTTTTTCTCATACGATTGTCCTTAGAAGCCGAAGCATGGGTGTGTGTATGTTTGTGTAGGCGTGTATGTGTCATTTACCATAGGCCTGTTGTCCCTCTGGAAGGCGAGGTACTATCAATAATATGTCTATAGAGTGAGGTTTTAACACTAACGCCGATTGCTATGACAGCTGTAAATAATGACACTCATTTTCAGCTGGGTGAACTAGTGGACAGTATCAGGCTACGAGCCATACATTGACACCGTCAACCAAATTCATTTTCTTCTCTAGGACTAAATTTTCCGTCTACTGGGATTCATTCAGGATCAATCTGCTTACTCGATAACCTGTTCATTGGCTCCGACCCAGCAGAGTTTACTAGTTACCAAGTCCAGGATGATCTGATTTGGTCAACATTGGCGGAATCAAATCCTTTGTCTCATATTAATGAATCTAACCCATTTGGATAAAGAAAAAAATATATATATTCAAGTCATTGAGTATCAATAGAATTATATTTTGGTGGCTCTAAGATTTTATAGAATTAGATAACCTGGTAATTATGTAATTAGTGGTTTCATGAAAAGCTTTTTTTTATGATACATAGTTTATGATAATATTAAAGGTTTATGATAGAAAAGCGAAAAGGATTCAGTTAGATGGAATCGCTGAAGGTTTTACATCATAAGGTTCATTACAATAGTTATATTGATTGATCAAGGAGCTCTCTCTCTCTCTCTCTCTCTCTCTCTCTCTCTCTCTCTCTCTCTCTCTCTCTCTCTCTCTCTCTTTGCGTTAGATGTGTTTAACCAACTTAAAGATACAGGTAATTCTTCTTTTTAACTTACATCCGATTACAACTTTGTAGAAACTTGACTAAAATATTGTAACTTCTGATCTAATTTTCTACTGCTTCCTTCCCAGGTAACATCAAAAGGACAAAAACATTGAGGGAAAATACAAGATGTCATTAGAATCAGCCTCACACATTGATGGGATATTTGGTATCATGATTACATAATTTTTAGTTGATTCTTTACGTATTTTCGTTTCCGTGCTTGTTTGCTACCCTGCTCCGAGTCTTTGGATTATAATAATAATAATAATAATAATAATAATAATAATAATAATAATAACAAAAACTAGAAGGGCACTCACTAGAGTGCAGACCTCCATGCGGCAGCTTATTTCTCGATCTTTTGCTTGACCTTGACTTTTGACTTTAAGATTTTGCCTGAAGGTGATCTTGACCTTCAAAAATATAATCATTTCCAGTTTTTTTTTTTTTTTTTTTTTTTTTTTTTTTACATAACAGTTAATCCAAGCAAGTTCCATTGATCACTATTCAAATTGTGGCCGGAAAGCTATTCACAAACTAACACAAACACACGCAAACTTCGTTGGTGGAGGTAATAATAATAATAATAATAATAATAATAATAATAATAATAATAATAATATCTCTTACATAATAAAGAGCAATTGTATGGTTATACACACACACACGCACACACACACACATATATATATATATACATATATATATATATGTATATATATATATATATATATTTCTTTTTAGTTACACTGAGCTCTCCCCGTCCCACTGGTTGGGGGGAGTGGGAGTAGTCATACCCTGGGGAGAAGGGAGTGCCTGTGTGTGCATATCTATCTAAAGATTCAGCCCTCATTTTTGACGGGTCACGTACACTGATAAAAATAAAAATAATAATAATAATAATAATAATAATAGAAGAAGAAGAAGGCCTAAGATCACTATAACAGTTTTATGCTATGATTAATACTCAACATCTATTAATAATGATAATGGTTGATATAAAGAATAATATTAACACAACAAGGAATGGATCGACGAATGACACATGACTGTGTGTGTGTAGATTGCCTTACCTTGTGTAAGACACGGAGTCTTGCGTTGGCAGCCCAGAAACCTTCAAAATAATTTCATCATATATAGATATTTTAAATTTCTATGTGACTCTTTAATTTTAAAAGCCTCAAAATATAAATTCCATTCCAAAACTAATGTGAATTATACATTTATCAAAATAATATATTCCTAATGAGGGATTTAATAATTTCTATATGGGATAACTAATTGTATGAGCATTTTTGTCCTTGAAATCGAGGAGATAATTTGCTTGTGTGGGAGTTGCTCGGAGTGAGAGAATCGGCTACATGAAAGGAACAGAGGAAATCCTAAGTGTTTCAGTTATCCAAAGACAATTTAAATACCTAATAAAAGAATAAAAACAGTTAGATCAAAGCCTCAGATGAAGAAATAAGGAAAAGGGCCAAACTAGAAAGCAAGATTAAAAAATGGCTTTATAATCGAGTTTTCATAAGTCAGTTAACCGCCAGCTCGTATTGCTTAGGCCTAAAGGACTGTTATCCTTCAAGTGCGGTGATGTCAAAGCATAAAAACACCGTCATGTTTTCCTTTTAAATTATTTATATGCTTTAAGTATTGCATTGTAGGCCTATCCTGCATTGCAGATTCTGCATCTATATATTTTAAGCGTTGCATTATAGTCCTATCTTACATTGCAGCTTCTGCATCTATATGTCTTAAGCGTTGCATTGTAGGCCTATATAACATTACAGCTCCTGCATCTATAGAGCATTGTACTGTAGGCCTACCTGGCATTACAGTCAGTAGGAACATCGTTGCTTTTGTGCAGTATTCTAAACTCCGGCATTTATATTCCTCCTGTGTAACTTTGGTAGCAGCAAATACGATTTATTTTAGTGTACAAATGATTACGCAATTTTCCCTGAATTTAGACTCAAGCTTTAGATTCTGATGACTTTTTTGATAGGAAGAAACTATTTCAGTGAAGTTATTTTTCATAAATAAAAATGACCAATTTATGATTTGTACACTTTAGAGTTTTAATCAGAATTCATTATAAATATCATCATCTCCTCCTACGCCTATTGACGAAAAGGGCCTCGGTTTCAATTCGCCAGTCGTCTCTATCTTGAGCTTTTAAAACAATACTTCTCCATTCATCATCCACTTCACACTTCACATTCTGTAAAAAGGAAGTGTCCAAAGAATTGTATCAAACATGGTCCATAAATATTGTTTGAACTTAGACGCCATAGTTACGAACCAACAACAGTTATAGTGAAATCTCGGAAATTATTTGCGACTGTTCGAAGGATATTTTAGGTTGGATATTCAAGAGGAGGAATAGAAATATTTATAGGCCTAACAAATGAGTCTTGAAGTTGAGGGTGAAAAGTCTTTTATCTTTAAATCACATCTCAATGACAGAGTGTTCAGACTAAATTTCCGACCAATGAAAGGTCGACATGATATTGTTCTTGTAAATAATGTTTTAAGCATAGACTATAGATTGGCTTAGCTACTCAAGTAACTGTCTTCTTCTTTCAACCTCATCATTCCTATTGTAAAGCAGGGTCGGCCACTCGAGTCAACTCTCTCCATCTATTTATATGCTCTTCATCGTATGTTGAGTACATCAACATCAAATTTTTAATCAATAATTTTGAAAATAAAATTTGAATAAAAATATTGTTATTCAGTATTGGCCTTTAAAAGTTAATGGAGAGATTAATATTGTGTTGACTCGAAAATTAGGCAAAGGAAAAATGAGCTTTAACCAGAGAGGGATCCAATGTAGTACTATGTTGCCATCACAGTACCAAATAACTCTCTAGCAGTAGTATCTCATCGGGTGTCTCCTCTTGCCCATCAAATTACTGATTTATTTGATAAAAAAAAATCTAAAATTCTTAAATAGCTGTAATAATAATTAGTACTAAAGGCAACTAAATTCTTAATTATTAACCTTTATAAGAAATTATGAATTTATCAACAAATCTAAAAACTTTCCATAGAATGTTTGAGTCTTCTTAAATGGAGAATATTTTCCGAGCAGTAATGGCAGTGATGTCTGTATCATCCTGGATAACCTGAAGTAAAGAAACTCGGGTTTTCCGAGAGTCCTGGTTCGGGACAAGCCCTAAGAAATCGACTCCGTTGAGGATCCTTCCTCTTGGGTGTCTTCCGATTCAGGACTACCTCTTGGTTTGGGATTCCTAGACAGGCAGGATAGAAAGAGAGTATCCTGTCTATGACGTCCCCCGGTTATCCAGCAAAACAGCAACAGGCTTTCTTTGGTCTGGTGTTGAATTCTCTCTCTCTCTCTCTCTCTCTCTCTCTCTCTCTCTCTCTCTCTCTCTTCCCATCATCAACTCTTTCTTATCTTATTTCTTCTCTTCCTCTACTAATGCATGGACTAGAGGTGTGGGAAACTGGTGATGCTTTTATATGTTTGCGTCGGACAAACGTGTGTGTATGTATGACAAAACATTGGTCCACTTTTATGAAAAAAAAAATATTATTGAAAGATATCAGACTTAAAAAATCGGAAAAAAAAAATTAAATGCGTTAATGTCTGAGTGAGGAAGAGGGGAGATAATTTAAGCTTATTCCTGTAGTCTAATGATAACAATTTATGCATTTGGGTTATGAATTCAAAGTTATTATTTGATTTTCCTATGTCGTTTTTTTTTATAAAGCAAAAGTTACTTAGGGTCGTGGTTTCGAAACTTGCAATAAATTATTATGAGCCGAAGCTTCGATTATAGTCAACGTTGCCTATATAGGTCTAATATCTCGAGGGGTTTATTCAAGGAAAAGAAATAATGATAAATAAATAATTAAATAATCGAGGTGGTGTGTTATCCTCGCTCTTATGTATTTATGTATGTATATGTATGTAAATGTATCTGTATATCTATATGTATATACATGTATATGTATATGTAAGGAGTAGCATAAGAAACTGTTAATAGTGTTATATTACTTAGCAAAGCCTAAACACAATGAGTATTGAAATCAAAAGCGCAGAACATTGAAATGATTGCAGAATATACAAAACACTGACAAATGAATAGAAAATAGATAAGAAAAGATTCAAACGAAATACTCAATAATTTCAGGCATATCAATTAATGCTCATTTCCAAAACATTACAAATAAAAAACACAATCAGAAATACTATAAAAACAGGAAAAGAGATTGGGGAATCTTCCCTATAAAATAAAGAGCAAGTGTCTGGTTCTATATATATATATATATATATATATATATATATATATATATATATATATATATATATATATATATATATATATATATACATATGTATATAAAGTATATTTATATGTATATATATATATATATATATATATATATATATATATATATATATATATATATATATATATATATTTATATGTATATACAGTATATATATATATATATATATATATTTATATATATATATATATATATATATATATATATATATATATATATATATATATATATATATAAGTAGATAGAGAGCTATATATTTCCAGTCATGCTCAGCTGGTGAGAGGGGGCTGCATCAGCGTTAGGGTTCATATGTACCTAATATTTAGCTATCATTTCTGACGGTCCGCATAGAAAATGTAAAATATCGCTGGCAGCGAAAAAGGTCAATACAATTATCCTAAAATATCTTTTGCATGATTGAATCCTGGCATTAGCCTCTGGCAAATTCTTGATAATGGCGTATCATATTACTTGATGGAAGAGTTGCAATTTTAATTCTGAATGGCAACCTGACTGAGGGAAAACCTCAGTGAGGGAAATAGCAATTCTATCTGAGTTTTGCTGGTTGTTTGCGATAACGAATGTGAAATGCGAAAGGTGCTCGAACTAACTTGAAAGTAATTGGGAAAGATTCCGAGATATTCAGTGCATCTTCTCAAGGCAAAAGCTGCAGGTTATGCAGCTGCACCTACAGTAGAGGATGAGGTTGAACCTTGTTAATAGGGCTTTTGCATAAGAATTGGGGTTCAAAAGTCAACTATGAAATATTCTTTACCGGGAAGGCTGTGGCTTTCAAGACCAGGTTATTGAGAAAGTTTTACAATTATCTGTTGGCAAACTAAAAGTATTTTTACATAATTAATAAAAGATTTGGGGTTTAAAAATTTATATTTCTATCAGCAGAATCCGTTGCTGCTTTTACCGCATATAATATTGCACACTTTAAAGACCGAGTGATGAGCTTTCTTTTCCCTTTATTAAAGGGAATTAAAATAACTTCTTAATTTTAAACAGTGGATAATCCATTGTAACTACCTATTCATATGTATATATATGATTAAGGGATTTCGCTTCCACAATTTTTTACACAAACTGCAATGGACTCCTGCCTTTAGGAATGTATTAAACATAATTGTTGTGTGCACATGATTGTAGAATTATCTTTTTCTAAGTGGAAAATAGTAAATGATATTTGAAGGTATTATTCATAACAAGAACTAACAATAATGACTTATAGTTTCCTTATTTCCTTTTCTCACTGGGCTATTTTCTCCTTTTGGAGCCCTCGGACTTATAGCATTCAGCTTTTCCCACTAGGGTTGTAGCTTAGCAAGTTATGATAATAATAATAATAATAATAATAATAATAATAATAATAATAATAATAATATTGCTCCAATGCGTAACAATTAGCAGTTCAACTCCCACTATTAACACCTCATGATATCATTTTTTTTTTTTTGTGGAATTTGAATTGCTGTTAACGTTCAATACATATTGTTGCAACAACTCTTTTCATTTACTTTTCTTCAAATCATTGCTCACTGATTTATAGCATATAATAATTTCTATAAAATAACGTTTCCTATTTTCGTAATAATAATAATAATAATAATAATGATAATAATAATAATAATAATAATAATAATAATATTAGTATTTGTAATAATAATAATAATAATAATAATAATAATAATAATAAGGTAATCGCTCATGAGTAGGAATGTCATCTTAGTATTCACTTTCATTTGTTTAGGGTTGTGAGAACATAAACTAGGAAACTTTATTCTTTTTGTTTATCCGCAAAAAATAACCTTCTCGAACTCACAAATAATGTAGTCACCCAACAACATTCAAATCTTATGGTCATGGCATTTGTAAGCTGCCCTTTATTTTTATGCCATATTTTTCAATGACGTTTCATATCCGATTGAATTAGAAACATCAGGCAAATCATGTCAGTAATATGACTATGCTCATTAAATATTTTGGTATTCTCGATTAATGTCATAGATTATCAATTGATAACTTGTTAGAATATTTACTATATAAAGGGTAAATGTTTCTCTATAAATTACCACAATTTTAATCCCAATTAAACTAATAATTAGAGAGATAAAATCTGTTAACGATATCTTAATAGGGTTTTGTAAACGTATATGAATCGAGGCTCATTAGCGATCGTGAGAAGAAGCTTCAAAGACAAGTGAAAGGAAACTTTTGTAATCAGACGGGAACAAAATATAGATTGAGACTTTTAAACTGAAGACAGTTAGATGTCGTAATGTCTTTCGAGAGCTGATTTTCACAAAGGAAATTATAAGTATGTCTTCGCTTGTTATTCACCTCTTAACTCTATACAAACTAAGAAAAGAATCAAAAGAATTTACTAAGCGAAATTTCGTTAGAGAAAACATTTATCTTTATCGACTTTTTTCATATTCATGTGATGTAATGGAATATTTTGCTTTGAAACACTTAAGAAAAAGTTTTCTTTTTGGAAAATTTACTTTGAACAATCTCTACTTTGAGCAAAATCTGCCTTGAAAATAATCATTTTGAACAAAATTTACCTTGAACAAAATTTACTTTGAACAATCTCTACTTTGAACAAAATCTGCCTTGAAAAAAATTATTTTGAACATAATTTACTTAGAACAAAATTTACTTTGAAAAAAATTAGTTGGGTAGTTATAACCCTATTTACATTAACTAATCAACAAAGAAAATTCTATAAGAAAAATCGTGTTTATCTGGTAGGCATCTTAATAAATGCAAAACTATTAAATATCGAATGGAAAGCAACATAACAAAATAACATAAATAAAAGATCATATAACCGTAACGGTAACGATCAATTTGAGGAAGTTTTAATAGTCTTGTTACTTGAGGCAAAGGTTTTTCTTGATTAACCATTCATTTAGGCCCATTATTATTACCTGTGACTCTAATAAGTAATAAAGGTAAAATACTGCACCAACTTTATCATGCATCTTCTCAATAGCGCTTAAGTCTAATAAAAAGTTTATTCTTGCAAATATTTAGCATGGCTGGATAAAGGAATATTAATCAGGTTTATGCAAATAGGAAAAATAGTATGTTTGTGCTTAAGAAGCAAACAGGGAAGGACTTCATCTCTTCTTTGCCCTATTCAATAAAGTAAGCAAATTGAAAATATGGCAACTTAATGGCCTTCTGGCTAGTATATTGGTGACGTGTTCGCCCAGCATTCGCATGGCAGCAGATCGATCCTCACTTGGATCCATGAGTTTGAGGTGTTTACTGGGGAGGCCATTGCTGTGGTTGGGCACCACAGTGGGAGGTTGGGCTTGCCCGGCTGACGTTCTGGTGATCACCCATTCTGATGAAACTAGAACTGAAACCAGACACCCTTAACCTTTACTTTATAAATAGTCACCTCCTCAGGCGATCCTGTAGTATAAGTTGTCTTGCTATCAATTAGAGCAGAATTTTAATGATTCAAGTATTTATGAAGCTATTGGAATATATTGTTTGCTTCTAGCGGTCAGCCTATCCTTATTAGCAAGGAAACTCTACGAACATAGACAAAGTCTAAAGTTATACTGTGTTGGAGCTTTGAATTGTGTCTACATGTTGTTATTGAAGGAATTCCCAGAATACAAAAAATGAAGAGAAAGTGAAATGTGTTAGATATTAGAAATATAAACCTAAATATTCAATCACGCACATCTTCCTAATCAGGTAGTTGAATTGGTGGAATTTCTAAAGTTCAAACTTTCAGCAAATGTTTTTATTTTGAACAAGCTGATCTTAGTCTCTTTTTATAATTCATTTGTGAAAGGGCTGTTTTAATAAAATTATTGTTCTTAAAATATTCTGTTTTAATTTTTCTTTACTTCTTTCATAGTTTATTTGTTTCCTTATTTCCTTTCTTCCCGGGGCTATTTTTTCCCTGTTGGAACC
>NC_090727.1:111258562-111263562 GCF_036898095.1 Palaemon carinicauda | reverse complement strand
AAAGAGACAGGAGGGGGAATCAGAAGGTAGGTTTTACAAGGATACTGGAGAGCTACATTTTAACTCAATTTCAGGATTTCGTACTTTACGAAAGAAGGTTACCATTAGTTATTTATTTAAGTATATACAATATGTACATGGATCCGTTTAATTAATGAAGAAGGCCGGTACTTTACATCTCCTCCCCGCTGAAGAGATCGTAAACTATGAAGGTACGATATTCCCTGGTACGGGTGTTCTTGACAGTGCATCAGCTATACGATTGTCTTGACCACGAATGTGCTGAACACTGATATTGAAGTTTTGTAAGTAGAGAGACCATCTTAAAATTTTCTGGTTCACATTTCGAGCTCTGTTCAAGACGACGAGGGGGTTGTGGTCGGTGTACACAGTAATGGGGTTATTTGTGGAAACGTAGACTTCATATTTCTGCAAGGCTTGTACTATAGCTAGGAGCTCTTTCTCCACAGTAGATAGCGACCTTTGGTGCTTCTTCAACCTGCATGAATAGTAAGACACAGGGTGAAGCAAGTTAGTTTCAGGCTTCTCTTGTAGGAGGACAGCACCAACCCCGTAGTCACATGCATCTACCTGGAGAACAAAATGTTTTGAAGGATCAGGAGTTGTTAATACTGGTTTACAGCAAAGTAGGCTTTTGATCTGTTTGAAGGAGTCCTGACAAGATTCATCCCATACGAATTTAGTCTTAGTACTGGTCAAGTTTATCAACGGAGGAGCTACATTACTGAAATTCTTGCAAAATCTGCGGTAATATGAGGTCATTCCAATAAATCTCATTACTTCTTTTCTATTTGTAGGTACAGGATAATTTAATATAGCTTCTATGTTAGTGGTTTTAGGCAAGATTTCCCCACTTCCAATAACATGTCCCAAGTACTTTACACGAGCTCTGGCAAAGTTTGATTTAGCAAGATTTATTGTTAAACTCAACCTTCTAAATCTATCAAGAAGTGCTTTAAGCTTCCCAAGATGTTCCTCACATGTGTCAGATACTACAAGAATGTCATCCAGGTAACCGTAAACCCCATCCAGATCTCTTATGACATCATTTACCATTCTCTGAAATGTGGCAGGTGCGTTGCACAAACCAAAAGGAAGTCTTTCATATTGAAACAACCCAAAGGGAGTAATAAAAGCGGACATCTCCTTCACTCTCCCTGACAATGGGACTTGATAATATCCCTTCAGCATATCGACTTGGGTTAAATATTTCGACTTACCAATGGAGTCCAGTATATCATCAATACGTGGTAGGGGATAACTGTCTTTTATGGTTACCGAATTTAATTTTCTAAAGTCTGTACATAACCTGACCTTACCATTAGAGTTGGGCACTAGTAAGCAAGGAGAAGCCCAAGGAGACTTGCTAGGCACAGCAAGTTTATGCTTCAGTAGATACTCGACCTCTTCTTGCATTACCTTCCGTTTTTCAAAATTGATTCGATAGTAGTTTTGTCGTATAGGACGAGTTCCTGGCAATAACTCGATGTCGTGAGAAATAACACTGCATTCTCGGGGATTATCACTGCATACATCTTCATACTGTCGTAGCAGATTCTCAATATCACACCGTTGCTCCTCATTTAGGTGCTGTAGATACTATAGAAGAGATTCTAAGATTTCTTTATTAGAAAAGTCAGCCCAAGATGGGATTTCATCTAGGCCTAAGTAATTTACATCCTTTAAGGTGGTGGACTTTTGTTTTACAATAACAGTGTCTCTGGAACAAAATAGAGCAGCAGAGGAATCGGCATGATATTCTTTAAGCATATTGACATGGACTAACTGAGTGCTTTTACGTCTATCTGGAGTTTTTATGATATAATTCTGATTATTTAAACGTTTCTGTATAACATAAGGGCCAGAAAACTTACTTTTAAAAGGAGAACCAGTAATGGGATAGAAGGCCATGACTAAATCTCCCACATTAAACTTCCTATCTTTACTGATTTTATCATACCTAATTTTCATCTCTTCTTGATTTTTGCACAAGTTGTTTAGAGCAAATTTATGAATTTTATTAATATTTCCCTTTAATTTCTGTAGGTACTGACTCACTGTTATAGCCTCTACGTAATACTTGTCAAGTAACTTATCTTTAACTACTTGTAAAGGACCACGTACTTTACGACCATATAGCATTTCAAAAGGTGATACACCTAGAGACTCAGAAGGTACTTCCCTAATTGCAAATAGTAAATAGTCTATGCCTTCATCCCAATCAGATTCAGATTCAATACAAAACTTCCTAAGCAACGACTTTAAAGTCTGATGATGCCGTTCTAATGCTCCCTGAGATTCTGGGTGATAAGGAGATGAGAGAGACTGTTTTATACACAACTCGTTCATAGTTTTCTGAAAAACATCACTAGTAAAATTAGTGCCCCTATCACACTGGATTTCCTTAGGAAACCCGTAAGTTGTAAATACTTTGAGTAAGTGGTTAAGAACATTTTTAGAGGAAATATTCCTGACTGGAAGTGCAATAGGAAATCGTGAGGTAGGGCACATTATAGTCACAAGATATTGATTGCCTTTCTTTGTCTTTGGCAGTGGTCCTACACAATCTATGATAATTCGATGGAATGGCTCATGAGGTACAATAATAGGATTCAAAGGTGCCTTTGGTATAACCTCATTAGGCTTACCGGCAATTTGACAAATATGACAATGTTTAATGAAATTTACAACATCAGCCTTCATTTTAGGCCAGAAAAAATCATAAGCTAAACGGTTGTAAGTTTTAGTAATTCCAAAATGTGAATAAACATTATGAGCGAGCTCCAATAAATCTTTACTTAAATCATGAGGGACTACCAACTGTTCTCTGTCACTCCATGTTTCATCATTACCCAGCCTAGGAGGTCTATATAACCTGAAAAGTAAGTCATCCTTAAAGTAATACCCAGGTACCTTTTCCATTCCTTTCTCCAATGCTTGCTTATAAACACCCTTTAGAGTTGGATCTTCTCTCTGTAACTTAACAAGGCTTTTCTTGTTAATTTTTACTTTATCTGCGAGGTTAGGTACACTTACTTTCACTCTATCATTGTTAACCATACTGCGGGTCGTCACATTAACACAACCCTCCATTTTTGACTCCTTTTCATTTTCACTTTCCTCTATTATTCCAGGAGTTTCATACATTATCAGATTGGGTAACAACAGTTCTCCAGCAAGATCGTTACCAAGTAACACTTGTACATTTGGCAAGGGGAAATTCCCTTCTCTAACAGCTATTTTTACTTTACTAGTTACATACGGACAATCCATGAACACTTCTGTAAGTGGCAATAGTTTAGCGTCTGTTAAATCCCTGACTATGACATTTTCATCAAGCAATGTGAGATTTGGAACAACACTTTTAATTAAAATGCTTTGGTTTGAACCTGTATCCCTTAACATTCTTACTTTAATGGGTTTATCATTACTGTGCAAGGATATTGTACCGTTACAAATGAATTTTTCAAACAAATTCTTATCCTGTGTTACACAATGCATTGCAGACTCTTTACCAGTGTCTGATTTGTGTCCTGGGAACATCTTAACTGGAGGTCTGTTTTCAGTTACTTTTCCCTTCTTACATGCAGGATTTGGACAATTGCTAATCATGTGGCCTTCCTTCTTACAATAATTGCAAAACAAACCCCTATCAGTTCTCCCATCTTTATCACCCAGCGGTTCTGCTCTATGTTGTTTTACATTACCCAGACTGCCTTTATGTATTAATGAATAATTATCAGCCAAAACAGCTGCCTTTTTTAGATCCTTCTCTTCCTTATCAGCTATATACAACATGATATTTTGAGGGAGACGTCTCTTAAATTCCTCAGTTACAATGAGATTAATTAATTCCTCATAAGTATCTACATCTTCTGAATCAAGCCACTTCTTAAACAACCTTAATTTTTCTGCAGCAAATTCAGTCCAAGTCTTAATATGGGGCTTAACATAATTACGAAACTTCTGACGATAACCTTCACTAGTTACAGCATACGCATCTAAAACAGCTTTTTTGATTACCACATAGCTCGATTCGCCTACCAGGCTACCAACAACAGTGGCAGCCTTCCCGACCAACTTAGGCTTAATAAGCCACACCCATTGTTCAAGAGGCCATTTCATGTAAGAAGCCAAGTCTTCGAAATTCTTAAAAAACACGTCAACTTCAGTCTCATCAAACTTAGGAACTAACTTGATGCATCTAGTCATATCAAATTTCATTGGTTGTCTAGCTTCTAGTTCTAATTCTCGTTCTTTATTTTCCATAGCTAACCTAATTTTACTCTCTTCCACTTGCTGAGCTACACGAGCTTCATAGACTAATTTAGCTTGAACAAACTCCAATTCCTTTTGCTGTCTTTCTAATAAAGCCTGATTTTCTATTTCCAACTCTCTCTTTTTCTTCTCTAGTTCAGCATTTATGGTTTCCCTTTTCGTTTGCTCTAACTGAATAGCCAGCTTCATATACTCTACATCCGATGATTTATCACCCACGTCTACGATATGTTTTGCTGCCCTCAGAACTATCCACTAGGTCTTCACTTATACAATGCTGTACTATGTAATTACGTACTACATCCTTCTTTGCATTAGGAGGAAGAGCTACCCCGAATTTAGCTGCTAACAACAAAAGTTCATTCTTATTAGCGACAACAATGGAAGTCAGGTGTGACTCTGGGTCACTATGAAAATCATCAACACTAAAGAGCGGCATTTCGAGTTAAGAGACGTCTACCTGTTAGTAACACCTTGTAAACAATTGTTACTTCTGAAAGTAGGATATATAGTCTACACCATATACTGTGTTAAACACTTGAAATCATAATAAATGTGCACAATGGAAACTAGGAAGCGAATTCTGAAGTTAACACCTCGGAAAAGAATGCTTCGGACAAGGATAATTAGTTATAACGAGCATTTACACAACTACCCATGTCGACGGCCGCTAAGCGAAATATGTTACCTTAAGATTTTCC
>NC_090727.1:111196062-111256062 GCF_036898095.1 Palaemon carinicauda | reverse complement strand
ATATGTATATATATATATATATATATATATATATATATATATATACATATATATATGTATATATATGTGTGTATATATATGTATATGCATGTGTATATATGTATAAATATATACACACACACACACACACACACACACACACACATATATATATATATATATATATATATATATATATATATATGTGTGTGTGTGTGTGTGTATGTATGTATATATGTATATGTATATATATATATATATATATATATATATATATATATATATATATATATTCATATATAAAAATATGTGTGTGTATATATGTATAGTGTGTATATATGTATATATATAGATGTGTATTATATGCTGTATATATATATATATATATATATATATATATATATATATATATATATGTATGTATGTATGTATGTATATATATACATATGTGATCATATATATATATATATATATATATATATATATATATATATATATATATATATATATGTATATATATATGTGTGTGTGTGTGTGTCTTCTGTGTCTTACAGTGGGGAAATTTTCTGTTTCCAAACAGCGCAATACGATTATTGATAGCATAATGGAAACTTGCTCGCAAGAAACAATTAGGTGTGGTATGTATTTTTCGTACTGAAGACTGTGCCGTTGTTTAAATCTTGTCGATCTTTCGAGACTGCAATGAGAGAGAGAGAGAGAGAGAGAGAGAGAGAGAGAGAGAGAGAGAGAGAGAGAGAGAGAGAGAGAGAGGTGGGGGGATCGGGGATATCTTTGTGTCACATAAAAGTTGGTATTTGAAGGTTCTTCCAAAACCTTTCGGGGTTCCGTTTGAAATGTTAAATATCGCTCATTATAATAAAAAACGTAGTTTGAGTTATGGTTAACTATAGAAAACCTGAACACTTCTAAAACAAAATTCTATCCCTTTAGGAAGATAAATAGGTTTTTGAACTCTTTCTCACTTTCTGTCTTAAAGGTTATTGGCTTTCATTAATTTCAAACCAAGTTATGGAACATGAAAGTAATTATCATTTCTAATTTATGAATATTTAATGTGACTCAGAAAATTTAAAATAGAATTCTTTTTAAACGTTGAAATGTGTTCCATGTCGTTCTAGAATATTATTTACTATTTTCATTCCTAAGTGACTCTTGGAGATAATTTGTAAACATAACAATATAAGAATACCGTTTTATCTAGACTCCGGAAAAATACTATTAGTCAAGAAAATGATTGTAATAAAGATATGTAAATTTGCTAGTTTACACAGTAACGCTGTCCGACATTGAATGCTGCATTTGGGGTGTCGTGGCCTGATTGGTAACATCTCTGCCTGGCGTTTGCCAGCCTGGGGCTCGAGCTCCACTCAGACTAGGTATTTCTATTGGTGTCTGCAACCTTACCATCATTGTGAGCTAAGGTTTTGGGTGGTTTGGGGGAGCCTGTAGGTCTATCTGCTGAGTGATCAGCAGTCATTGCCTGGCCCTCCCTAATCTTAACTAGGGTGTAGATGAGGCTTGGGTGCTGATCATATGGTCAGTCTCTAGGGCAGTGGTTCCCAACCTTTTACTAGTGGTGACCCCATTTTAGCTTCACTATACTCTTTGCAACCCCACTCAAATATCAAGGATATATATTTTCTGTTAATAGAATAAATATAATTGATTATGATATACTGTTTATCATAGAATAGCAAAAACCCCAAAAATGCACTTACATATAATATAATGATATAATTTCCTTATATAACACTCACTGCATAATAGAATGTTATTGATATGAGTAACACAAACATTATCTTGATAATAAACAGTGATGTTCTTCGTGTGATGGTTGGAACTGCTTTTCCATCGCCATTATCTCAATCCGCAGTGATTTTTTCGATACAGCACAATGTAGTTCATCTTCGGCATGGATACTAGTTCTCAGTATCAACTTTATTAAAAGTAAAGATGAGAAGGTCACCTCACACATATGTCGAAGAGGAGGGCATAACAATTTAAGCATACCTTCAGCCAAATTTGGATACCGAGGTAACTGCTTTCTCTAAAGCTGAATCTCTGTTAGGGAATCAAAGTCAGCTTTGGCACTGCCAGATCTAGTAAGATCAATGAATTCCCATTGATACCTTTCAGGAACATTTTCAATTGTAGTATCAAATGGTTTATTTGAGGTATGGGATAACTGACGCTTTTCTGGGAAATATTGGCATAATTCCTCTTTTAAGGTCTCCAAAAAGTAGGATCAGTAAACTTTGAAAACTGTTTTTGAATGGAATAGCAGTATAATTTTCTTCAACAAATCCATTTAATGTGGAAAACATGTACAAATTTCTCTTTTATCCATCACGCCCAAAGCCCCAGCTTTATTTAGAGGGCATTCAGTTTTTCTGCAAAATCAAGAATACCGGAATTTTCGTCCTGGAGTGGAAGATTAAGTAAATTCAAAATTGTGAAAAAATTACCAAGTATGCAGTTTTTGACAAATTATTCATATAACCTAAGTAACTTGAAAGTTCTGTTTTTCCTTGCTGAGATAAGAATTATCTCTTCTAAGTATTCAACTAAAAATATCTGGTAGGGATTGCCTCCTGGTAGCAATCTTATTTCAGTTTGTAACAGAACTTCATGCTTAGGATGAATTTTTTTTATGACATACTTTAGCAAACAAGCAATTGTTCAATGCATTTTAATTTATAAAGTTAACTGCTTTATCAAGTGATTGCATAAGTTTTTAAATCTATGGCAATGTTTTTTGCAGAAAATACTTGACGATGTATCATGCAATGAATTCCAACAACTTCCGGGGAAATATTCTTTACCTTCTGTTGAAACCCAGATCTACAACATAGCATAGAAGGTGCTCCATCAGTACACATGCCACAGATATTTTCCCACATCAATCCTTGTTTTTTTTAAGAAAACATCCTATTTTTTAATATAACACAGCTTTAGTTTTTTCTAATGGTCTGCAAGAAAGTAATTCAACCTCGAAATCGCCATAATTTATGTATCGAACATAAACTAATAACTGAGGAAGATTACCTACATATGTTGATTCATCATTTTCTAATGTGAATAGATCAAGTGTAGATGCCCAGTATGATTAAAAGGTAAAATCAATTCCTCGACAATGACATTTTATTTCCAGTTCTTAGAAATACGATATAAAACGCCATTATAACAGATTTACTTTGTCCTTGGGAATTTCCACCTCTATCAAGACGATATTTTTTCTCAGATCCACATGCTTATTCTTGAAAAACACCAGACTTTCTTTACTGAACTCTACATTTTTTCGACTCCGAATGATGTCTTAACTTATATTGCGTCATTGATTCTTTTGAGAATACTTCACTGCACATCACAAATTGAGTTTTTTTCTTCCCTGTTGAGATAAAGCAAGTATTACTGATGTTAATGTATTCCTCCATATATTTCTGCTTTCCTTTGTTGCCATTGCCATAATTGCAACAACCTTTTGTAAAATCAGGTAGAGAGAGAGAGAGAGAGAGAGAGAGAGAGAGAGAGAGAGAGAGAGAGAGAGAGAGAGAGAGAGAGAGAGAGAGAGAGAGAGAGAGAGATTAAAATTAGTCAATCAAGACTTGCTAATGATAACTATATCAGTGAAAATGCTATGAAAACATATAATTATAAATACAAACATGTGTCTTTATTTGTATCTTTTATATATTTATGTAGTGCACACACACATGCAGATTATACACAGATACATACACACTTATCCCCTCCTCCCTTTCTCATTTACATTTTTTTAGGGAATTTGAGACTATATTTATCTGCATTTTAAGTAATCACCAACAACTCATTTTTCATCACTTTTTTATATATGGATGTCTTACTGCAGCTGAGGTTTATAAACATCAGTATTTTCGGCATTTATGAATTTATTTTGATTTTCCTAATTTGTAGTTAAAATATCGTTCAATAGATATCATAATTAATAGATATTTCAAACATCAAACGTTTTTTATTACACAAATACAAACTAAAATAGATATAAACTTAAATATTGAAAATTACAGCAAACATAAATATAGCAAAGTCTCATACCTACAAGTTTCCAAATACACATTCATTGTTTGTTCAAGACGAACGGTAGCACAGTGACACAGACATGCCAGATACAATCTCTTTAATTAATAAAAATGATCAGACACACACACGCACACCACACACACACACACACATATATATATATATATATATATATATATATATATATATATATATATATATATATATATATATATATACATGTATGTATATATATATATATATATACATATATATATATATATATATATATACAAAACACAGGATGGGACCAGATATAAAATACAGACTTGTTAAATCTATGGATAAACCCTATAAATACTTTAACACGGATAATGGTTCTTAATAAACCTTCTGTGTACAAAATGATCTGAGAAAGGCCAATAGACGGCAATGTAATGTATGTACATGTGAACAATCAGTCCAGTTGATCGTCAGATTAAAGTATATACAATAAAAAGGAAACCACTTGGTTTGAGTATGGTCATTCTATCCCTCCTTTTTTAGATTTATATATACTACCTTGGGTAGGAATGGGGAAAATTTTTGGTAAAGTCTACTAAATCCTCTTAGTCCAATGATATCAGCCAACCCCATTTAGATTATTATCATGCCTTCACGACCCCAAGAAAATTGCTTGCCGACCCCAATTGGGGTCGCGACCCTAGGGTTGGGAACCACTGCTCTAGGGTATTGTCCTGCTTTCTAGAGAAATGTCAGTTTCCCTTGCCTCAGCCATTCATGAGTAGCCTTTAAACCTTTAATGTAACATTTTCGTACAACTTCAGTGGTATATTAAAGTATGTAAGTTTTAGAAAGAATTTCATAGGTGAATATTATTTAAGAAAAAATATCTTTCGTAAATAAATGTTTGGATGATGTACTATATTTCTTTGTGATGAGTTTTTAATTTTTTTTTTTCACTAAACTTGATACTTGCATAAGTAGTTCCGAAGAGTAATCTAAACCAAATGCAATATTTCTGCACAGGAATTATACAAATTACAGGTTAGTTTTTGTCAATGCAGATCGGTACCAACTTACTGCATTAATTCATGGTGTCTATTCTATCAAGTTATTGTTATTCCTTTTTTTATTTATGATTGTCAATGACAAAATAATATTAGCAGGCGTAGTAAAGTTTACCGAGATGATAAGAGTGTCACAACTGAGATGGTGCGGGCATGTGTTGAGGATGGATGGTGGGGAGGGCTTGGGAGGATCCTATTATGGGGAGAAGATCGAGAGGGAGGCAGAGAATTAGATGGTGAAATAAGGCGAAGGATGATATGGAGAGAAGTTTGGTGGAATATGATGCCTTTGATAGAATGTATTGGAGAGGGAACATCAGGCAACCGACCCCTAAATGTAGAGATATCTTCATACTTCATTTTGTTTTTTAAGAGACTTATTGAGATGAAATTAAGAAAAATAGAGAGGTGGATATTAAAATTTCAAGTTTACTATACCTAATAGTTGACAAAGGTCACCATTAAGGTAAAATTTGAACTTTTTCAGGTATAGTTTGCTTTTTAAGTTTTTTTTTTTTTAATTTTCGGTAATCGGACTCTTTATGTCTTTAGTTATGTGGAAAGACATATTTTCTTCAAGGGAACATTAAAAAGCTCTTATTGCAGTTTAATTTATGCGAATTTGTACTTTTTTAGCGTCACCTGCAAAATTCAATCGATCTCGTTACCAATGCAAAAGATCCGATTCGAAAAAGCCGAAGCAGCTTGAAATATATTTCATTTTAGATTCTCAATTAGTCTATTATTTTGATGTTCTCTCTCTCTCTCTCTCTCTCTCTCTCTCTCTCTCTCTCTCAAAAGGTTGATGGACTGAACGACTTGACAGGCTCTCGATTTTTTTTTTCTTTTTAGTTTTTAAAGTTCATTAATTTTGCATTTAAATTTAAAAAAAAAACTGGATGATTTTCAAGTGTCTTACGGGATTTTATTCAAGTTTTATTATTTGTCATAGTGCATTATTGAAAGGATGTAAAGAAAAAATTATACTTTGTTTCTTATTATTGACATATGTTGAAATGTCGTCATCAAATCAAATATTGGTTCAAACATTTTACTTATTGTCTTTGAAGTAAAATAATATTCAAAAAGGTGAAATAAATAACATCAGTAGAGTTTTCTGGTAGAGAGCATCGACTGACCTCTCTCTATGAAAGCTGAACTGCAACCAGGCAGGTGTTCCAGTGAAGAGCTTGGGTTTCGTAACAGAAAACGACATCTGGCAACAAAAAGTAACTTTTCCTGGTAATTAATTTTCTCTCTCTCTCTCTCTCTCTCTCTCTCTCTCTCTCTCTCTCTCATATATATATATATATATATATATATAAATATATATATATATATATATATATATTAAAGAATTTACGCAATGAAGAAACTAAAAACATCGCATATATATCTATATCTTGTCTTAGGTCTCTAATTTTACCACACTCTTATCCAATGAAGAGAAATTATATCTGGACTGGAGAGATGCCACAGACATATCAGGCACACCCAACTTGACTTCAGTCCCAAAACCAATCAATTCAAATAATGCCTCCAGCTCTAGACCATTGCTCGCCTTCAGCTTCGACTAACCGTCAAAAACTTTAAGGTACAGGAAAATTGATCGTTTTGATAACGTGATATAAATGCTAATTTTCTTTTTCTGCGTTTTTTTCCCTCGTTTATTTCCATTGGGACTTTCATTAACTACCTTATGTGCAGTTATAAGTGGGATAAATTTCTTTACATGTATTCAGATGCAAAACGTAACAAAACTGGTAATTTTTTTTTAATTAAAAATTAAAATTATTTTCTCAATCTCACAATTTCATAACATTTTTTTTTTCTCAGTGTCGTATAAATGTACAGCTCAAATGGAAAAAGTAACAAAATGTTGCTTTGGTAAATGCCACTGGGAACCTTGTATCAAGGCAGCTAGCGCGGGAAAACATGTGAGTAGTGTTGCAGTACAGTTTTTCAGCACCACTACTGCACCACGAGGTTGATACATGAATCATAGTCTGTACCGGGCTTAATGAAAACTAAGCTTTAGTTGGTAGAGTCTCTGCTTAAAAGATTAGACAAAGTTCAGGACATCCTTTTACTTATAAAGACTCAATTTAAAGCTGCCAAAAAGTCATATAGCAAGCAAGCAGACCTATTAAATAAAGGAAGCGATAACTGAAGGCTAAACAGGATCTCGAAAATTAGATCTCAGATGTCAGATTCCCAGCAATACACAAGGCCACACTTCATTTGTTCAGTTACATTTTACTCCTCTCTCTCTCTCTCTCTCTCTCTCTCTCTCTCTCTCTCTCATATATATATATATATATATATATACACACACACATATATATATATATATATATATATATATATATATATATATACATATATATATATATATATATATATATATATATATATATATATATATATATATACATATATATATATATATATATATTATATATATATATATATATATATACATATATTATTTATTTATTTATTTATCAGATGTCTTGTATACGTTAATATGTGGTAAAACATCGTTGGCTACAAGTTCCACCTCTAATCATAAAAACTGTTGGACAGTTACTCTATTTCATTAACTTGAATTATCGGTGAAATTTACATAAAGGGAAAAGTTAAACAAGGAAAGTATACTGGCAATTAATTGTATAAGCAATTGATGGAAGGGGAGAGAGAGAGAGAGAGAGAGAGAGAGAGAGAGAGAGAGATTACATTCAACGTATCTATGCAAGAGAATCCTTCTACATAAACGTTCTTTGGATCTTTTAGATGTAACGTTAATTAGTTAATTTTCCATGTACTCCATTGCGTTGGAAAAACAACTGTGATTTTTAGTATTCGGGGTCGTTTGTTTAGTAATTCAAGCTAATTAACCTGTGAAATGTCCTGAATTTTTCATTATGATTTAAGGATTTATTAGTACAATTTACACAACTGTGACTTCAGCGATAGGTTTTGTGTGTGTTGTACTGCTCGTGTTTGATACACGCTCATGCACTTTAATGCTATTGATTTTTTTTTCTTTTTTTATCTTTCGCTCTCTCCCGCACTGGTAATAGAAAAACCTGTTTAAGTTTGCCATTGCATGTTTCATATTGTTGGATTTTGTGCCATTGTTGCCTTCAACTTATTGTATATGAGAATAATCCTCACTGGGCTACATTTCATTGGTTGGAGCCCTTAGGATTATAGCATCCAGCTTTTTCAACTACGGTTGTAACTAGCTGATAATAATAATAATAATAATAATAATAATAATAATAATAATAATAATAATAATAATAATAATGTATTATTATTACTATTATTACTATTATTATTATTATTATTATTATTATTATTATTATTATTATTTTGTCATCTGAAGTACAGTTTACTCAGCTAATGACCAAGATCTTTATGTTTTGTTGATGATGAGGTTCTTTTTTCTTATAATTCTTTCATTTTACACCTCAGTTTTGACCCTTCCTGATTGACTAACGACTAGGTACACGATTCGGCGCTTAGATCAACAGAAGCAATTAATACATGATCATATTGAACTATTTGGAACAAGAACATTTGTCCATCTTTGTCACGTTGGCGAATCAAGCACCGGTCACCGATTGCTCATTAATTGTTTACCACTATACCCTGCGACGAGAGAGAGAGAGAGAGAGAGAGAGAGAGAGAGAGAGAGAGAGAGAGAGAGAGGGGGGGGGGGGAGGTTGCAATTAGAGTAGATTTGAAAGGTCTACAATGATTTTATGATAAGTAATAAAAATGTAATACAAATTGAAGACTTGGTAAACTATTTACCAGCTCAAGATGTCGGTCAATAATTGTTGAGTAAAATGGAATAGTATTAGAAAAAGGCAAAACTTATCTTGACATAAAGATATGAAATGGCAATACATTAGTGATAAGGAAAGATACTTGAATCTATCGTTTATCCTAACGTGTTTTTTTTTTCTTAATTGAAAGCATTAGATGCTCTTTGGCTTCTATTTTGAGGTGCCATCCTTCTAACATAGGATGCTCTTTGACCTGTATTTTGAGGTGTCATCCTTCTAGCATTAGATGCTCTTTAACCTCTATTTTGTAGGTGCCATCTTTCTAGCATTAGATGCTCTTTGACCTCTATTTTGAGGTGACATCCTTCTAGCATTAGATGCTCTTTAATAAGATAAAAACATCAACAAGGTATCTCAAAGTTATTTTTATTATTATTATTATCATTATTATTATTATTGTTATGATTATTTGCTGCGCTACAACCCTAGTGGGAAAACGGGAAGTTATAAGCCAGAGGGCTCCAACAGGGAAAATAGCCCGTTGTTGAAAGGAAATAAGGAAAGTAATGGAATAGCGTGCCTGAGTGTACTCTAAAGCAAGAGAACTCTAACCCAAGATAGGAAAAGACAATGGTCAGAGGCTAGAGAACAATGGTTTGATTTTGAAGTGTCCATCTCCAAGAAGACCTGTTTACCCTAGCTAAAGAGTCTATTCTACCATTACCAAATGGAAAGTGGCCACTGAACAATTACAATGCAATAGTTAACCTCTTGTGTAAAGGAGAATTTTTTTGGGTATTTAGTGTTTTCAATTGTATGAGGAAAGAGGAGTGTGTGTAAAGAAGAGTCCATACTATTCAATGTACATGTAATCAATGGAGTACTATCTGGCCAGTCAAAGGACCCAAGAACTCTCTAGAGGTAGTATCTGAACTGGTGGCTGGTGCCTTGGTCAGCTTTCAACCTGAAAAAAATGGTTTTTGGGGAAGCACGCTATTAGTGACTCTCTTTCCTTTTTAGTGACTTACATTCTTCCATCTCTTAACTATGACGTCATCGGGTTTTCCCCCTGTCGCATCAATGAATGGCCTGCCGCTCCTATGCCATGATATAAGGAAAGTGGAAGCCATGTAGGGTAGTATATGAATAAACGACCGGAAACTTTATTGGAGGCCATAACTAACTCGGCAAACACAAAGTATTCCCCAAATTGAACTTTAGTTACAGTGGATATGGAAAGATTGCAGTACAGATATTAATGTCAGGATTTTTATGAAGTTTTCATATTATTTTTCATTTCTTAATCTAAAGTGAAGAGTTAGAGTATGATTCTTGTGGGGTAATCTTCTATAAAAAAAAATGAGACAGTATTTTTATACAAAGATGATGGGTATCAGGTGAAATTGCCATGTTACTTTTTTTTTTTTTTTTGTAAAAAAGTAATCTGAAAATTAATGAATGTAATAGTGAATTTTATATATGTATATATATATATATATATATATGTATATATATATATATATATATATGTGTGTGTGTGTGTGTGTGTCTGTGTGTGTGTGTGCATGACTGCTAAAAATTAATGGTAATTAAAACATAAAGTCGTTCATATTGATCGATAAAAAAAAAAAGTGACTTGTATTGGTGACACACCAGCGCCACCTGGATTGGACGTATTCTGTTATCATCAAGTAGTAGTGTGGCTTACTTCTCAGCTTAAAGGTTATGGTGGCCTATTGGAAACGTCCCTGCCTGGCATTCTGCCGGACTCGGGCTCGAGGCCTGCTCAATCTCTATTGTTTCTTGTAGTGTGCTGCAATGACTCAAGGATGAGCTTTGGCGATCCTATAGGTCTACCTACTGAGTCACTAGCAACCATTGCCTGGCCATCCATGATCCTAGCTTAGTTGGAGAAGGGGCTTGGTATCTGATCATATGTGTATATGGTCATTCTCTGTGGCATTGTCACTGTCCCGTGCTTCTGCCATTCTTGATAGCCTCTCTTTATTCTCTGGTAATACTTTCAACAATATTCTTTTTTAAATAAGTGAAAATGTAGTTACATGAATTATATCCTGATGCGACCAATGGCAGTAACATAAAAATCTCTAGGCAGACTGTTGTGTGAATCGATATAACTTGTGATGTGCGTAATGCAATGCAATATAATCTTCCGGATTTTTAATGCTTGTTATTTATAATTTCTACATTTCCATGCATAGATTTGGACGATCTGCCCCAATAATTTTTTTTCCGTTTGACTTTAGAGGAAGGTGTTGTATCTATCTGTAAATTAGGTCGTGTCGTCGTTGGCTTTGGAACGGAGATGGAATATTTAATCTCGTAAGCTTCCACTTTGAGATTGCTTATTTTGCCCGTCTTAACAATCAAAGTAAAAAATGCTCCTGAGTATCTCCCCTATATACTAAAGAGAAAGTGTGTGAGTATATATTTATATGTATATTTATGTATATATATAAATATTATTATTATTATTATTATTATTATTATTATTATTACTTGCTAAGCTTCAACCCTAGTTGGAAAAGCAAGATGCTACAAGCCTAAGGGCCCAAACAGGGAAAATAGCTTGGTGAGGAAAGGAAACAAGGAAAAATAAAGTATTTTAAGAGCGGTAACATTTAAATATTTCCTATACAAACTATGAAAACTTTAACAAAACAAGAGGAAGAGAAATGAGATAGAGTAGTGTGACCGAGTGTACCCTCAAGCAAGAGAACTCTAACCCAAGACATTGTTATACCATGGTACAGAGGCTATGGCACTACCCAAGACTAGAGAACAATGATTTGATTTTGGAGTGTCCTTTTCCTAGAATAGCTGTTTACCATAGCTAAAGAGTCGTCTACCCTTACCAAGAGGAAAGTAGCCACTGGACAATTACAGTGCAGTAGTTGACCCCTCGGATGAAACAGAATTGTTTAGTAATCTGAGTGTTGTCAGGTATATAAAGACAGAGGAGAATCTGTAAAGAATAGGCCAGACCATTCGGTGTATGTGTAGGCAAAGGGAAAGTGAACCGTAACTAGATTTATAGTTTATATAGGAAATATTTATCTTAATGTTGTTACTGTTCTTAAGGTATTTTATTTTTCCTTGTTTCCTTTCCTCACTGGACATTTTCCCTGTGGGAGCCCCTGGGCTTATAGCATCCTTCTTTTACATCTAGGGTTGTAGCTTAGTAAGTAAGTAAGTAAGTAAGTAAGTAAGTAATAATAATAATAATAATAATAATAATAATAATAATAATAATAATAATAATAATTGGAAACGTCCGTGCTAGGCGATCTGCTAGACTGGAGTTCGAACATATTCTGCGACGTATTACATCCAATAGGGTGAAGATTCTTATTTAGCAAGGAATTTATGTAAAATGATGTCCCCTTTGTTATCTAAACGTTTATCTCTGACATCAAGTTTTTATTAAATGAATCTGTCGTAGAATGGTTGAGAGATGTGTCCGTTGTTGATTGAAATTCAATTCAGTTTTTATCTGGGAAATGATGCAAAAGAGTAATTTGATCTCTATGTAAGTGGTATTTTTTTCGCTGTTGGATTTCAGTTGTTTCTTGGGTTTCGAAAGTGTAGTGTAGTCACGTACACTCGTACACAGTAGCGTATGTAGTAAATACGTAAGTTGTTTGGTATTAAAGTTGTTTAGATATACTTTTAAATATCTAAATGTTTTTTCCACTGGTTTCGATTGTATGATTTAAATTTAGTAAAAATATACATCGATAGATTGATCGGAGCATTATTTATGAAGGCCAAAAACTGGCCTCATGGAGGCCTTGTTACAATGGATCGACCACCATAGCTTTAAAATGAAAACATGTATGCAAGGCAAAACTAGGGGTTTTTCGTTTGCTATTGTACGCCACCCCTCAAAAATGACGGCTAAACATTTAGATATGCTCACACGCACAAGCACACACACACATACAACCCTTCATAACTACTCTCCCTTTCTTATCTACAACCCCCTCGCACCAGGGTAAGACTACTCCCTGTCCCCCCAAAATATATATATATATATATATATATATATATATATATATATATATATATATATATATATATATATATATATATGTATATATATATATATATATATATATATATATATATATATATATATATACATATATATATATATATATATATATATATATATATATATATACATATACATAGAGAGAGAGAGAGAGAGAGAGAGAGAGAGAGAGAGAGAGAGAGAGAGAGAGAGAGAGAGAGAGAGAGAGACCTGGTTCCAAACTTGACGCAGAAAAGTTTTAAACGGGACAAGAAAAGTCTGAAAACTCTCGTGTTTATTTGAATTCTGAAAATATTTACATCGCCTCTGACAAGCCTTCCCTTTATACACCCTCTCTTGTCATGTAATTCAGTGTTTGAATACAAGAACATATAGTTCAGATTATCCAAGGTTGAGCAGTGATATTAGCGTAAGTGCAGTTAGCAGATTTTAATAGATTAAATAATTTTTTTATCTGATAAAGCAAAACATTCCAATTTCTTTTCATGAGGTGAACTATCATTTCTCCCAAGTCTGGTCTCTCATTTCCTTTTATATCACTTCCAGAAAATAATGTCTTCTCGGCACCTCGGATTATCCCATATTTTTTTTATTAGATTATTATAGTTTTTTCCCATCAATCGTGCGTAGAGACCTTTCTCATTGACATACTGGAAGTGTGTGGTGGTGACATCCAGGTCTCCTAAAATAATTACCTTTTCGAAGGATGGGGAAACATTTTTTATTATCATTATTGTGATTATTATCATTAGTGTCGTCGTCGTTGTTGTTGTTGTTGTTGTTGTTATTTTAATTATTATTATTATTATTATTATTATTATTATTATTATTATTATTATTATTATTATTATTATTATTATTATTATGTAAGCTACAACCCGAGTTAGGAAAGCAGGATGCTAAAAGCCCAAGGGCCCCACAGGGGAAATAGCTCAGTGAGGAAAGGAAATAAGGAAATGAACTACGAGAGAAGTTCAAGAACAATAACAATATCAAAATAAATATTTCATATATAAATTATAAAAAGTTTAAAATAACAAGAGGAAGAGAAATAGATATAATAGTGTGCCCGAGTGTACCTTCAAGCAAGAGACATTTCCTTGTGTATGTGTACATCTGCCTCATTACCTTATTTGGAGGTAATGTTTCCAGATGAACCAGTGGATATAAAAAAAATCGCTAATGGACTTAACAATATTCACATAGCACGATTTCATTGATGAAATAGAATTAAATTAATCTTATCTTTCCAAATCCTCTCTCTCTCTCTCTCTCTCTCTCTCTCTCTCTCTCTCTCTCTCTCTCTCTCTCTGATTGTTTTTAGTGAATACCACGAAAATTTGTAAGCCCTTGTATTTAAATTTATATGGTTCCCATATTCATCAGTAATGAGCTTGCTGAAAGTTATCACGAGAAAGTTTGGCCATTAAAATCGTATCAATTAATTGTAGCTTTGAGTTGTGGAAAATCTTTGGTTATCTTTTCTTAGTTTCCGAAATTCTGTGGATTTTTGGGGCGTTTGGATTACACAACTTTCTGTTTTTATTCGACGGTTTGCATATGATTTCTTTTTCAGTCTTTGTTTCTGTACGAATTGTAAATCAAGTATCGTAGATAGAATCTATTAATCTCTTAAAAGTAGATACAAGAGCAGGAATAAATAGTGCTGTTCTCCTTTCGTAATAACTGTGAACTAAATATGAACAATTACAGAGGCATATTCAGACCCGCCTTCTCTTTCTTTAGAGTTGAACGGAGGAATTGAGTGTAACAATTGAATTTAGGATTTTTAAGAGACCTTTAGTACAACATTTTTTTAACTGGATGGCGTTCTTTTGCATTCTTGAATTCCTAAAAAGTAGAGCCAGCATTTTCCCTAAAGGTTTCATTTTTGTTTCTGTGGATGGAGTTTTATTCTTACTTTTTTTTTTTATCGAATAATGCTGTTGTCTATTTTTCTGTAACTTCAGTAATAGTTTATTGGCTCTTCTTGCTCAGGTCTATTATGGAATGATTAGAAGGAAATTCTCTTCAAGCGTTAACCAGAGTTACTGATGACAGTTTTAAATCACAAATTTTTAGTAATTTGTATTTTTCCTAACGTACTTACTGAGAAACACTTTCTTAGGAGTTACTGGTAGCTCCTCTCAAACGACCAGAGTTTTGTGTAGTTTACCCTACTCCCAGTCTCTATAGTGACCTGCTAGCGGGAGAGAACGTGACCTGGGGGCAATGCCCGAGGTCGGCCGCGTGGCTTTGCGCTTGACCCAGCCAGTAAGTTTTATGTAAGGAACAATACTCGAGGTCAGTGAGGCACTGCTGGGATGGTTGGGGGGGGGGGGGGGGGCGGCATAACTCGAAAGTGTTTCTCGGTAAGTATGTTAGGAAAAATACAAATTACTAAAAATTTGTGATTTGTTCCGACACAGAGACTTACCTCGAAACACTTTCTTAGGAGACTTGCGCCTTAGGCGGAGGGAGTGCCCTTAGCCCCAGACCCCGATGGACAGTAGGATAAACTACACAAGAGACTCATTAAGTGTGATATAACACTTACCCTTCTGCAATTTCTTCGTTGTGCTTGATATTGGCGAATCTTGAGACTTGTGTGATGAGCGATATTCCTAAGGACGACTGATATTACGAGAAAAGTGAGAAAAAAGGGAAAATGCAGAACTCAGATACTTGAGTCTAGATCCTTTATGTATCGCGATTGAGCCTGGGGCTTGAGCCGTCAAACCGTATGAAGGGCTGAGATGACCGGCCCGATGGAAAACCCATCTAGGGATTTTCTCGTACAGTCCTTGAGATAATGTGCAGTGAAGGTCGACTGGTTGGACCAAGTTCCCGCTTGAAGCACCTGAGCTACCGACATGTTCTTCTCAAATGCTAGGGAGGTGCTTATGCCCCTAACATCGTGAGCCCTGGGTTTCCCTGGTGTTGGAAGTCCTTCCTTTGATTAGGCTTGCATGATCACTTGCCTGAGACAGAACGAAACTGTATTCTTAGATATGTTCTTCTTCGTTTTACCCCAGGAGACGAAGAGATTCTTAATAGACGGGCGGAGGCTTGCCGTTCTCTTAAGGTACTTCCTAATTACCATGACCGGGCACAATTTCCGGTCCTCCAGGTTTCCTTCATTTGGGATTGCCGGAATAGAAAAGCTCTCAAACCTCGGATCCCACACCGAGGGGTTCTGAGTCTTGGCGACGAAGGATGCGACAAACTTAAAGGTTACCTCCTTCCATCCCCTAGAGTGCTCCATATCATATGACAGTCCGTGTAGCTCGCCCACCCTCTTAGCTGAGGCTAATGCTAACAAGAAGACCGCCTTGAACGTGAGATTCTTGTCAACAATGTCCTTTAATGGCTCGAATGGTGGTTTCCGGAGCATATCTAGAACTCTCGCCAAGTCCCAACTCGGGATTCTAGGGGTGGAAGGGCGCATGATTGTTCGAAAGCCTTGATAAGCATGGAGATATGCCTGGAGGCGCCCAGATCTATGCCCTTGAGAAGAAAAACTTGACCCAGGGCTGCCCAAACTCCCTTAATCGCTGGGACTGACATGGCTAACTTATCCCTGAGATGTACCATGAAGTCTGCTATAATGGGCACGGACGCTTCTAAGGGCTCTATCTTCTTGTCCCTGCACCACTTAAAAAACACTGTCCACCTAGACTGGTAGACGGCTGTGGATGATTTCCTCAGGTACAGCGACATCCTCCTAGCTGTCTTGCCGGAGTACCCTTGTTTCTTCAGGAGGCACTGGATAACCTCCAGGCGTGAAGATGAAGGGCTTGTGGGTTTCCGTGAAACCGCTGAAAGTGTGGTTGTCTTAATAGGTCTGATCTGTCGGGAAGAGGCCAGGGAGGGAGAGTGGTGAGACTCTCTAGGTCTGCGAACCATTCTCTCTCCGGTCACCAAGGCGCTACCAAAGTCATCCTTAGGTTGGTTGCTGCCCTTACCCTGTTGAGGACTTGTCTTATTAGGGAGAAGGGGGGAAAAGCGCACACGTCTAGACCGTCCCACTTATGCTGAAAGGCGTCTTCCGTTGCTGCCTTCGGATCTGGGACAGGAGAACAGACTACGGGGAGTTGAGCGTTCAACCTTGTTGCAAACAGGTCCATTACCGGGGACCCCCACATCTGATAATGTAGCTTGCCACTTGTGGGTGTAGGGACCATTCTGTCGCTACTACTTGCCCCGCCCTGCTGAGGCCGTCTGCTAGGACGTTCTTCTTCCCCGGAATGAACCTTGCCGTCAGGATGACGTCCTTCTGCTCCGCCCATTTCATGATCTGAAGGGCCAGTTCGCACAACTCCTTTGATCTCAGTCCCCCCCTCCTTCTTCACGTATGCCACCACAGTTGCATTGTCTGACATCAGGGCCACCGAGTTCCCTCTCATGTCCTCCTCGAAGTGGTTGCATGCTTCTTGGACCGCTCTCATTTCCAGGACATTGATGTGTAGGGACTTCTCACTTTCTGTCTACGTTCCCTTTGCTGTCTTTTCCCGGAGATGGGCTCCCCACCCTTCCTTCGATGCGTCCGTGAAAAGAAGGACCTCCGGAGGTTGGGAGGATAGTGGCATCCCTCTTAGGGTGTGCCACCACTCTAAGGCTTTCCTGGTCTCCTGCAGGAGTGGCACCACTATGTCCGGGGAACGTTTCTGGTTCCAATGTTCTTTTAAGTTCCATTGAACCACCCTTAGGTTCTGTCTCCCATGAGGTACCAGCTTCTCCAAGGACACCAAGTGTCCTACCAACCTCTGCCAATCCTTCACTCTTCTGGGATGTCCAAGAAGGAAGGGCAGGAGCACTCGATCCAGGTTGTCCAGCCTGTCCGTAGATGGGAATGCCTTGACCTGTAACAAATCCAGGACTATTCCCAGGTACGTCATCCTGTTGGTTGGGGTTAACTGCGATTTCTCCAAGTTGACCGTGATGCCCAGGGTTTTGCACAATTGTAGAAGATCTTTGCCCTGCTGTTTCAAGTCTTCCTTTGAGGATGAAAGGAGTAGCCAGTCGTCCAGGTATCTGATGAGTCGAATGCCCCGTTCATGGGCCCTTTTGGAGACCGGCGTAAACACCCTCGTGAATACCTGGTGGGCTGTTGAAAGACCGAAGCACAGGGCCTTGAATTGTAACACCTGGGAATCCCACTTCACCCGGAGAAACTTCCTGCTCGATGGGTGAATAGGTACTTGGAACTAGGCGTCCTTGAGGTCTATGGAAATCATAAAGTCACCCTCCCTCAAGGACGCCATAACCGTTTTTGGAGTGTCCATTTTCAAGGTTACTTTCCTGATAAATTTGTTGAGGGCTGACAGGTCTATTACTGGTCTCCACCCTCCTGTCGCTTTTTCCACTAGGAACAGGCGGCTGTAGAACCCCGGCCCCGGGAACTTCACTGCTTCTAAGGCTCCCTTCTGCAGCATCGTAGTGACCTCCACTTCCAGCGCTGCTCTCTTCGCCGGGTCCTTGGGAACCAACCAGTACGCCTGTGTCGCTGGAATCAGAGGGGGTGGCTCTTCCAAGAAGGGAATCCTGTAGCCCTCTTTTAGTACTGTTACTGTCCACGGATCTGCTCCGTGGAGCTTCCATGCTTGCCATGCGAGTCTGAGGCATCCCCCTATCTGAGGCTTGGGCAGGGAAGGGGGGCCTCCCATCTTATCTCCTACGGGAGGAACGGCCTGCTCGGCCTCTTCTGGAGGAGGAGTATGAGCTCCTATACGTTGGAGGTGTAGAGGAGGATCCCCTTCGGGGGTGGAATCGTAGAGGTAGGCCATTGTCCTGACGAGGGTTCCCGCCTTCCTTGAGTTGGTGCGGAACGCGCGGTCACGGGCGCTTCCATCACTGGCCTTCTGAAGACGGGGCGTCGCGCAGTCTGCGGCTTCAGGGTAGGGAGCTCTCTCTTTTAAGCCAACTTTTCCATGACTTCCTCCGCCAGACGGAGCAGTTCTTCAAGGCTTTCGCCTCCCTGTCGGGAATCTTAATGGGAAGGTACTTGACCAGGGCGTCTCTTCTCCGCAGTACCCAGTTTGCGGAGAGAGCTAAGGACTGAAAGGTCAGGAATTTAAGGGCGCGGTTACCTGACCCCAGCAACTCGTTCAGAGCCTCTCGTTTGGCAGGCTCCATGGAGTCTGTTGGGATCTGGGTGCCCACTAGGGTGGTGGCCCACCAATCCAGCCAGGATGCCACATTCACTAGGTCCTTAGACATCTCCTCCATCATTGCCGACTCAGACTGGGAGAAGGTGGATGCTGACGATGCCCTCTCGTCGGAGACACCCTGTCACAGGATGTCTAGGGTTTCTTCGGTCTTGCAAGCACCGTTCGGCCTACCTTCCAAGGTGTAGTACTTTGTTTGGGACTTCAGTCCCTGTAAGAGCTTTGCCGAGCTATAGCCCCTGCAGGAGTCGCTATTGCGGGCTATGACTCTATCAATGTGCGTCCTTCAAATTCCCACGTTCCTGGCCTCGGGAAGGGAGAGAGAGAACTTTTTCTGGGCGGGGGCGGCTATGAACCTGTTCAGGCCCGAAGTCCAGGGTTCTTCCTCCTGTGGGGCGGGTTCTATCAGGTTGTTGTAAACCCTAATTAAGTAAAGAACTCTCCTGTACGCGGAGTCCTCCGTTGCCGACGTCTCGCCTTCCCCTCCCTCCGAACGATGGGGCGATACGTGGTCACGAGCGCCTCCGTGATGACGGGACCCTCGGTTCCCTTTATCATCGGCGTCCGCAGCTTCTCTCTTCTTCGAGGCCTTTTTGGACGGGACGGGCTCCTCCGTGAGATAGTTCGACGGAGGTGCCCGTCCCCATCTAGCTTCTCGATGGGGAGACCTGTTGAGGCTGCCCATCCTAGACGACGGCTCCCTCCGCTGGGCGGATTGAGTGTCTCCAGGACGGCTCCCTCCGCTCATCTGTGACTCCCTAGCGTGGCACGTGGAGGCCCTTCTAGGAGGACTGTCTCCTGCCCGCTCAGGTGTCGATCTAGTGGACCTAGTAAGGTCCTTCAGGTTCTTGCCTGGGACGAAAACCCACGTCCCTTGCGGGGAGTCTGGTCTCCTGCTTTTGGTTGGAGGGGAACGGGGACTCTTCCTGTCCCGAGATCCTGTGGGAGACCGCGAAGGGGAGTTCCTCCGCACAGATCGATCTCTCTTCCTCCTCTGGCGTCTCCGGCGTTCACTGCTTGAAGAAGCCGACGAGTCACGTCCCGACGAGTAAGACTTTCCCCCGTACCGAGACCTAGTACTTGACAGTGTTTTCATGGGGCTACGCCGTACCCCTGACGAAGATGGTATTGGGAGACTCTCCTGCAGCGAAGTCTTCATCGGTAACCACGCCGACAAGCGAGCCATGCAGGGGAAGGATTCGCTTAGTCCTTCCTCCATGTCCAGTGGGGACCTCAGCGGCGTCCTCGGTATGTCCCAAGCCAATGGATCCTCTTGCAGAGACTCTTCTCTGCCGACGGCGCCCTCCGTCGCTGATGCCCCTGAAACCTCTACCCAGGAGTCCGGCGAAGAAAATAGGATATTATTAGGCCACATGGGGTCCTCCGTCGAGACGCGGCCCCTATGTGAGAGAGCCGCGTCCCTCGGACTCCCACTACCCTCACTTACAGGCGCCTGAACTGCCTTGGCAAACGAAGATTCCCCAACAAACTCACTCCCTTGGGAAAGAGGAGCCAAGTGCTTTTCCTTCATAGACTTACCTCGTCCCCTACTCTGGGTAGGGGATGAAGGATGAACTCTACCTGACCCTTCTCCTGCCGAAGTTGCAGGGGAAGATAAGTTAGTCTTCCTAGGCGACCTCCTCGACGCCTTTTTCCTTTTGGTGCCGAATTTCACCCACTGGACCTCACTCCAATCGGCACATTCGGTACACGTGTCCAACGACGAACAGGCTTTACCCCTACACGAGGTACATAGCGTATGAGGGTCCACATCGGGCTTGGAGAGAAAAGCCCCACACGATTTACCGCCTCTAGGCCCAGGACAACGGCGAGGGTGCTCCATAGCACAACACAAATGACCGCTAGACACAAGAACGTCAAAAGGGAAAGCACTAAAACACTAGTAAAGCACAAGGGAGCGATAGCAAAAGAATGTAGGTAAGGCACTAAACACTCGCTAAGGAATCCAGACCATGTGGGAAGCACGTGGTATCAAACACAAAGGGGGTCGCACTGAGAACTGAGGAGCGGTGTGTACACACAACGCGACCAGAAAACTTACTGGCTAGGTCAAGCGCAAAGCCACGCGGCCGACCTCGGGCATTGCCCCCAGGTCACGTTCTCTCCCGCTAGCAGGTCACTGTAGAGAATTGGAGTAGGGTAAGCTACACAAAACTGGTCGTTTGAGAGGAGCTCCCAGTAACTCCTAAGAAAGTGTTTCGAGGTAAGTCTCTGTGTCGGAACAATTAACTTTTCTGAGTTTACAGTTGATGTTTCATGGCCACGTTAAATATCTTTACATGAACTTTTCTTAGGGAGTAGACAAATGAAATGATAAAAATAACTTCGAGCTTTATATATAAATCTTTTGGCACGAAACTTTTTATCTTTTCTCTTTACGTACATTTCCGCCTCTTTTCTTCCGACATGCAGTTCAACGTCCTCACTTAGTCAAGGCCAGCTTAATACACCTCGGTCAAAATCTCTTTAGCCCTAAATTGCCTCTCATCTCTCATGGCCCAGCGAAGGGCCAGTCCAAATTCTTTCCTAGTAAAAATTTAAATTAAGATATTCAACTTCTTAGCCTGTATGTGGAATAGCTATAAAGTTTGAACAATTTGCTGAACAAGTTTTATGATTGAAGGTAATTGTATTATTAACTTTCTTTTGAATGACATATACTATCTCGTGTCACCCCATGTATAGTATATATGCATATATATATATATATATATATATATATATATATATATATATATATATATATATATATATATATATGTATATATATATTATATATTAAATATGTGTATGTATGTATGTATGTATGTATGTATGTATATATTTATGTATGTGTGAGAGATGCCAGCGTAAAAAGAATTTGAAGTTACTTCAGTGAATGAACTACAAGCGAACAGTTCTTACAATCCAAATTCCTCATGATCTCGATCTTCAGAATTGAGAGAATACATCTCTCTCTCTCTCTCTCTCTCTCTCTCTCTCTCTCTCTCTCTCTCTCTCTCTCTCTCTCTCATAGCAGATATTTTACTGTGTTTCCAAGTGGAGATTTGTTAAATTCACGTATACAGAACTCCCATTATTTTTACTGTACGGTATTCTTTCATGATATTATACTTTTATATATGAACCTTGATAAGCTAGAATAAATACCTTCATAGTTATTAGAATTTAGTAATAATTTGTGTTATGATCATGAAAATGTTATAAGAGAGAAAGAAAAGAGAATAGGTAACATAAACTGAAGCATTTTCCTTTCCTGTTAGTGGAGTTCCAGACGTTTAATAATCCTTCTTCAAGAACTGGTTATACTTGTATGTGCAGGGTCGATATCGAGAAGAGTTTAAGCTATTGTGAAGACTCACTTATTGGAGGGTAAATGGGTTAAAGGAGGGAGGTGAGAGAAAGAAAATATCTTTTTGAAGAATCAAGATCGCATCTGATAAATTTTGGTCTAGGCCAGAGAAAATTTGGTCACTGCGAACTTGAATAATAAGCTTGCTATAAAATTTTAATGTGAAAATTAAATTGTTTTTTACAATGTCGTTCTTGCTATAAGTTTTCTCGTATTTTTTTCACTTTTCTCATTCTGTACCGTATTTGTAATTGTTAGTCAAATTCTTATGGGTCGCAAACTATTCTGGTTCGTCTGAGTGTCTGTTTGTGTTTTTGTTAACACGATGACTTGAAAATATATGAAGGTTTTCTTCCGTGGAACAATAGGTTCGTTTTGATTGGATCTACGATGGTTTTTCTTAGTTAGTTTCAAAATATGAATGGTGTAATGTTAATACTTTGTAATTATTGTGCATAGTGAATCGTATTCCGAAAGGATCCCCATTTTGACGCAATGTCTTACGTTTCAGTATGTCAACTAAAAAAAACGATTGTTGACACTAAATTTAAATCTCAGCGTTCGATTCTCAACACATTGGAATTGTCAGGTTCAAAGGGCAGAAATCTCGTTCTTCCACCAGCACGTGTGACTGGGTGAGAGGTTGATGGTAATCCCATCTATACATAGTAAGTCATTTCGCTGATTAAGCATCTAATGGCTCCTGCTCTGCCAGATCTCTTATATCATTAAGAACCTTATTATGGTGCTTCTTTTTGGAAAGGATTACGGTTTAATAAAAGCGCTGGCGAAGCTTTTTTTTTTTTAAACTTCAGTAAATGTCATTGGATAAACAGCAACAAGACATAAAGTACAATAATACCCAATTGAATAACGTATGTTCTCGAAGTGTTTTGTTTTTCTCTCAATAAAATAACCATGCTGGCTCAAGTGGGACTTTTGTCAAGATACCAGGAGGACTCTTGTGAATCTCTATAAGAATATCATCTTGTCTTTTCTGTTTTGTTTAATGCGAGAGAGTTTTGTGACTCGTACAATCTCAGCTGACGCCATTTTATACAATCCATGCGTATTTGTTTAGTAATTTCAGTGTTGCCAGGTGTATGAGGAGACTGTGGAAAGAAAAGGCCAGACTATTCGGTGTATGTAGGCAAAGACAAAAATGAACCGTAACCAGAGAGAGGGATCCAATGTAGTACTGTCTGGCCAGTCAAATTACCCATAACTCTTTAGCGCTAGTATCTCAACTGTGGTTTGTGCCCCGACCAACCTACTATCTACACACACACACACACACACACACACACACACACACATATATGTATATGTATGTATAGAATATTTTCTTGGAATGAGCGTGTTTCTTCCTTTTTACCCAGATATATGAAACCTTCCCTCAGGTACCAAGCGCTGACATGGAATTTAAAATGAAATACGAGATACACTCAATTAGAACAACAGAAATGAATAACGTGTACTATTCATTGAAGAATATTATACAGCAAACACTTTTTTGAAAGGGAATGCCATTCGCACACAACCAAGTCAAGAGTGAAGAAATCATGTTGCTCATTTCATTTAGCCAGTATCTAAAGATTTCCAGTATATTTATAATATGCATGCTATATATATATATATATATATATATATATATATATATATATATATATATATATATATATATAAATATATATATATATATATATATATATATATATATATATATATATATATATATATATATATATATATATACACACACAACTGGATCAATGAAATGCATAACATGATTTCTTCACTCTTGACTTGGTTGCGTGCGAATAGCATTCCCTTCCAAAAAAGTTTTCTGTATATCATTCTTATCTGAATATGCACGTTATTCATTTCAGATTCCTAGGTTAGAAGAAGAAACCGACCCAGTCCATGAAAATATTCTATTATTGAATTTGCCATATGAAATTGGATATACATTGAATGAGAATACTTGTTCATTGCTGAACGGTTCTGAGGAGATATAAAGGAAATTTATGAAGCAAATCTAAATGGTTTAACAGAGTAAATACATTCACGTTATTCCATTTTATGGGGAAGAAAGTTCGACACAGAACTAGTTTCTGTTTGTTAGTATTTGAGTGGCTTCAGTGATTGTTAGGGTTCAACCAACTGTGTTATTCTTCTTTTTATCTCTGCTTCCTCGGCTCATATCTGTGGTAAGAATTTTTATGTCCTTCTAAGACATGGGAGGAGACTCGCAAATGAAATTCAATACGCTTTGCATTAAACAATAATAGCTGTAAATAGGCTGTGAAGTATTGAAATACGTTTACTTACGATTTCACTTATGTTACAGATCTCGCGTTAACCTTAATCTGCGCGACCCTTGGTAGGTCATCGTCATTTTCTGAGAATTCTTTTGTTTTCATGCGATAAGTTATGGTCTTATGACAATTTCTTAAGGGTGTTACTCCAGATATCTCCCTCGTCGTTTTTGTGAAGTAAATTGATTTACATTTAGCGGCATTGCTTCCTCCCATTTTGATGGAGGATATGGAACAAGATTATGAATTACGACATTAAAGAAAGCATTGTATTTATTCATTTGTACCCGACTCGTTAAAAACGGCGGCAAAATAGTTAGATATGTACACACAAGCATACTCAGATTCAACCCTTCCCACCCTCTCCCCTTTTCCTAACTACAGCACGGCAGTTTGGGTAATTTATGGGAGATTGTGGTTTCCAAGTGGTTGTTCTTTATTATGTAGGGGAAATGATTTTAAATACCCATTTTTTTCTTCGGAATATCATAACATAATCCCGAATCTGAATCTCGGGAAGATAAAATAATCATCTCTTCCTTTGTCTTTCTTATGATGCCTATACGCAATACGTACCTAGACCGTTACTTTGGCCCTGCTAACTGTGCGTCCTTCTTAGTTTTCTGTAGGGACTTCTAAAAGTTCTCCTCTCCCTAACTTAGGTACCATCTGCAATGCTTTTTTCTTTCAACTTTTAAATTCGTGTCCGTTCCCTGTCCCCACCCACTTATCCGACTTATTTAATTTGTCTCGCTTTAATTTCCGTCTCCAATTCAGGCACAAATTCTTTGGGCAGCCCAAGAAGAGTCAGGAGATGTGAGGTGGTAGTCTTAACTAATTGTTCTTCTGTAATAATAATAATAATAATAATAATAATAATAATAATAATAATAATAATAATAATAATAATAATAATAATAATAATAATAATAAAGTAAAAAGAGCAATCAAAGATTTCTAACATTCACCATTGAAGTTTGTCAGCAATTTATTCAATTCTACGGACCAAGCTTTCCATATTTCTTTTGTTGCCCGTGAATGAATCTACTGTATAATAATGACAATAATAACCAGAATCACAGTCTTGATCGGATCACCTCCACTATTCAATGGGTTCTTCCCGAGTATAATACCTATCCGTTGTTAAAATTTGGTGAAAATCTGGTCAGAAGTTTTGACGTAAACCTGTTAACAGAAAAACATAAATAAATAAGTAAACGCAGGTAAAAATATAACCACCTTTGCAGAGGTAATAATATATGGGTTTTCAGATTATTGTGAAATTGAAAAATCAATTTCATAAATATATTGCGGACCAATGTGATGTGAATGTTATCTCTAAACAACATTAAATCCCCCCCCCCCAAAAAAAAAAAAATAATAAGTATTGATAATTAGTTTAGATTTGTCTTGAAATTGTCTTTCTAAAATATATCACAGAGTTATAAATTCCAGGCAAGTTTGTGTTAGAATTAATTTTGGTATTATTAATAGCAACATTCGATATAGTGCGAGTCCATTTCTTAACTTTTTTCTTTGGTTGGACAAAGTTTGAGTCAAACTTTTGTTGAGTTTTTGGAGAGCTTTGTCTTTGGGAAATGGTAAGGGGAGGGGGGGGGGCGCTAGTAACAGACCTACGGGTAAAGTCAATTAATCCCACTTTCATTTTAAAGTCCCCTCACGAATGGCAGAGGCAAGGGACAGTGACAATGCACTAGAGACTGATCTTATATACCAGCACATATTTACGATCTTACAATTTATATTATTTATACATCATAGTATATTTACATAAATAATTTTGTATTTTACATATAGTGTATTTACAATTCAATTTTTTACTATTTATCTAAATATGTTTTAAAATAAAAAAAAAATTATCCAGTCATGATTACTTTTTTAATTTTTGATTTACATTAAACGTATTTATCATTTTGCTTTTAATATATTTAGATAAAAGCGGGTCAGTACTTGAAAATACCAAGTCTCTTCCCGTCCATATCCCTGCAATAAAAATAAAAATAAAACCAATCCCTTGACTTTTAAATTCAGTGTTTGAGCACATCATTTTTTTTTATTCATGATCCTGCTCATGTTTAAGAAACAGCCATTTTGATAATTACATCCTCCATTTGATACAAAAAACAAAAAACAATAACCCCGTGATTAGTTTTCTTGACAACTTAAAAAAAAAATGCTTAAAAATAGTGATAAAACTCGCTAATTTCCTTTAAAAGAGGGTGTGTGACATGCTGAGTACTTTTTTATAACAATCTTTATTAAAAAAAAATAATACTGAGCTCGTTTATTTTCCAAAGAAACTGGACAGCCATATGGTTTAGGCGTTTTATCAACATGAATGAGACTGTCAGAGGCCCTTGTTTTGTTTATTTTTATGTAAATGTTTGTTGAAATATCCCAAACCTCGTGAACTCCTTTAAAAGGGGCTAAAGAATTATGGCTTCGAGTAGACTTCGTTTCAGCATTTTTTGGGGGAAACTAGGGAATTATTTAAAATTGAATTATAGTAGAACTTTTCCATTTCACTCAGTCACGTCACGCTTTCAATAAAAGGGAAAATGGATGTCAGTCAATAAGCAGTGGCGGGAATAGAATAGGGAGTTCTGGCCAAGGCTGGAATCTGTAATCGTGTGATCCTTCAGAGTCATTTTCTGAAAGCATTATTTTCATTCCTTTAGTGGTGTATTGCAATATTATGTTAAGGAAAAAATAGATCTCTCGTTGCTTATTGTGATGGGTTAAAATACCTTCTATATCCATATACACAAAATACTTTTTGTCTAGAAATTCTTCAATATTTGCTTTGAAATTGTTATTTGTAAAACGTGTTGATTTTTAGTTCAAATTAGTTTTTGAAATTTAAAATCAGAGTCAAAAGTTCATCATTATTATGAAAATTCATTAACGCGTTATGCATAGCCAGGCACAACTAAAAGGATAATTATAATGCGTAGGAATTTTACAAAAACAAACATGAAATGAAAAATAAAAATAATATTACTGCCTCTACACTGTTCAGAGAAAATCCCTGGAGGTCTAAAGTTTGAAATTTGAGCGTCTTTCCACCCAAACACCACACTTCGAATCCAATTTAATGTTTCTGGGAAGGAGACCTCTCGTCTTATCTCTCTTGTGAAGTAATTTTACTAACTCCAACGCATCATGGCATACTAACCTCCACCTGATTCCTCCAACCATCTCTCTCTCTCTCTCTCTCTCTCTCTCTCTCTCTCTCTCTCTCTCTCTCTCTCTCTCTCTCCAGATTATCTTAACCGATTCTCATCTCATCTTGATTCTTAACTCCCATTAGTTCTTAACCTTCTCATTACGGTGTCTCTGTAACAACCCGTCTTACAATTCCATCGGGTTGTAATGGTACTTGTTGTAGTTGTTGTTGTTGTTGTAGATAAGGGCCAGGCACGGGCTCTTGCACACTTGCAGTCCGTAGGTGTTGGTTGTTTTTTGGTGGTTTATAGGTGATTTAGGTTATGAGATAATCTGCAACATTTAATTGTATGTGGTTTGGGATAGTATGTGGGTTAAGGATGATCAGCAAATTTTATTTGTAGTTGGTTTGGGACAGGTTGTGGGTCAAAGATGATCAGCAGTTTGCTTTTATTACTTTAGAGGAGGCGCCCTAGCTTCTTTTTGGTCAAAGGAAAGGAAGAAGGTGACAGAGAGGGGGAAGAAGCATCCTCCCCAAAAGAGCCCACTGGCTCCCGTCGTTTAGTTGGTGGGAAAGATGTAAAGCAGTAAGTCCCGATGAGTAGAAGGACTCGGGAAGGAAGGAGTTTGGTAAGGTTTATTTAGAGATATTGGTATAGAAGTAAAAACCTTCCTTCCTTAGTAGCTTGAGCTTAAGATTTTAGGATGAGAAATAGTATAAAGTTTCAGTTGAGTAAGGGACAGCTGAAAATGAGAAATTGGTTAACGGATGTGAGTGGTAGAGAAACAGTGGAATAAATGTTCATGTACCTGAAAATGCTAGAACAAAAATAAAAATCAAGTTTTTAATTAATTATGGTGGTCATTGAGGCGTCTACATGATTCCATATTTAATGTTTAGTTACGTGGGGATTCCTTAAACTACAATAAAGAGAGAAGAGAGATTGCAAGTGGGAGAGGAGCTAAAAAGAGGTTAAGCATGGTTTAAGTTACTTAAGTTCAAACTGGTGCTGGTATTACGTTATCGAGGGGGAGGGTAGCTGCGGAGAAAGGCTGAGAATGTATCAACATTAGCAGTAATGTGGTTTACTATTGCTATCGCCATTACAGGAATGTTGGGGTTGAAATCCTTTGTTAGTAGGCTCGTTCCTTGACAATTTAATAAGTAGCGTTGCAGAGGTTCGTCTGTTAGTTGCTGGCAGTTGTTGCACAGTCTTTCCGGTCTCTGTTGTGCTGCTGGGTCCTCGTCGTTATCAATGATGATTTGCCAGTTACACAGATCTCTCAGTCGCAGTCTGCAAATAATAACTGCTACTTGGCGGGGGATTTTTCTTGCAAGTGGATACGGGATTAGGTTTGTTACTTTGATGTACCATTTGGCTGATGTGGATCCATCAAAGAAGGCTCTCTTTACTTCGCTAGTTTTTTGCCTGTTGCAAAAGGCGGTCATTCGATTCTTGATGGTTTTCAGTGAAGGTTGAAGTGTGATACAGATTGTCTGGCACACAAGGGCAGATTTGGCTCGGTGATCGGCCTCGCCATTGCCAGTGATTCCAGTGTGACTTTGGATAAAATATAGGGTTAATTGCATGTTGTTGCTTTGGTGAGTTAAGGCTAGGTACTGCATTTCTGTGATCAGGTAGACATTTTCTGTGGGTTGTTTGTTGCTGAGAGCCAGAATGGCTCCTCTCTAGTTTACCAAGACTTCAAGATTTAAGGTTTGTCAAATTGCTGGAGAATAGTACAGTAAGTACTTTTGATAAGAAATGCAAAGATAATAATATTTTGAGTAAGTGCAGGACAGAAATTATTTTCAAAGCATTTTATGTAGAAATAGCTATAGGAATTTTTAATAGATATATAGTCAAATTAAGTAGTGTTAACAAGACCAGCTGACTGAAGAGTAGGAGAGTTGAGACTTGGGTGTTATGAGCAGGTAAATTATGTTAAGAACCCACTTTTGAGACGCATTAAGAACAATTTAAATTGAGAACTCTCGGAATTCATCTCATTCATTTGTAGGTGATTTAGTGTAAATTATGACCAACGTGTTCCTCCTCTTACATAGAATAAATAGCGACAAGTCTTAGATCGTCATTGCAATCCAGTTTAATTAATGGAAGGAGGAGTACCGAAGCTTTACTGTTATACACTGTTCAGACTAGCCAAGAATGTCCCCTATTTAATAAAGAGCAAGTGTCTGGATATATATATATATATATATATATATATATATATATATATATATATATATATATATATGTGTTTATGTGTATATGTATGTATATGCATATATGTGTATATATGTATTTATATGTATATATATATATATACAGGTTTATATATATATATATATATATATATATATATATATATATATATATATATATTTTATAGAGGTATACATAGATATATATATATGTATATAGAGTATATGTATTTATATATGTATATAGAGTATATGCATTTATATATGTATATATATATGTGTGTGTATACAGTATATGTATATATGTATGTGTATATATATGCATATATATTTATGTATATATATATATATATATATATATATTTATATATATGTATGTATGTTATGTATGTATGTATGTATGTATGTATCTATGTATATCCGGTCAGGCTCCAATTAATCTTCCAAGAGCTCAGCTTTCCCTGTTCCTGGGGGGGGGGAGGTAGTAGTTATACCCAGGTGAGAAGGATGTTTGCGTGTATAAGCATATATAAATATGTAGACGTCGTCTTGAAGGGTCATGTACACTAGTTGTCCATGTTATTCGAAAACGATGAAGGGGGGGGGGGGTAAATGTATTGTAGAATGTGTGAAGGGACCAGGCGTTATTCGCAACATTGCCCTTCTAGTGACAGTCTGCTGGCTTTACTATTGCAGGAATTGATGGCAGTTGAGAAATCCAGTGGTCAGATCCACTGCAAAATGAAATATAGATAGAAATGAAAGCGAAGTTTACCAATGCTGTATTTGGAAAGCTGGTTGTGACCTTTGCAGACTGTGACAGGTTTTGAGTAAGATTTCTTTTTAGACGAAGATAAAAGTACATTTTATTGGTTATTTTTCCCGAGATTTATTATGTATCAGATATCTTCTCAAGGAAAATATTATGGTAGCACTATAAAGCTTTTAATTTATCTCTCTCTCTCTCTCTCTCTCTCTCTCTCTCTCTCTCTCTCTCTCTCTCTCTCTCTCTCTCAGTATATTTATTAGTTAATGTAATTTGCTCAACCGTATCTGTAGAGACTGTCATACTGCATATTACTTGATCCCAACTAAATCAAGAAGAAAATGAAGGATAACAGGTTGAGGGAAAGTTTAGAATTGGAGAGTGTTGGATATCCGAAAGTGCCAGTGACTTTTTTTTTTTTTTTATCTTTTAAGTGAAAATATTTATATTCTTATTTTTGTCTATCTGTATGGGTTCTATTTATGTATGAAATGTGACATGAACAATGATGAATAGTCCTAATTTTTATGAGAGCCAAAATATTATTTACAGTAGGGATTTTGTAGAATACAAAAGTAACTCCTGTTACATATATTTAAAGATAACTTCCGTATTAGTAACTCCTCTCGCTGAAGGAAATGGATTCAACAAACAATAATTCATCTCTAGTCTTGAGGGAGCAGAGTCTTTGTAGTCCAACTAAATTCGGTAATAATGCATCATGTTGCAGAAGATGGACTTTATTAAGATCTCTGGAAATCCTTTGCGCTGGTGAAGGGAAGAGGCATTCTATTTTTCCACAAAAATCCTTGTTTGTATTTCTGAATCCCTGACATTTGTTTTCCGAAGGAGTAGGGTGATCCCGTATTCAGTGTTTTACTAGAACTATTGTAAAGTATTAATGTTCATGTAGGGAAATTTAACATTGCATTCTTTCAGTCTTTACTTCTCCAAAGTTCCCTCAGCTACTTCAATCACTGTTAATGACAATGATATTTTTTATCCATCAACGAGCCAGCTGCCATACATTTTTCTCTGGTGCCACCACATTCTCATTCAAAACTCAAATACTTACTGTACTATTCTAATTTTTATTTTTTTTTATGTTTCTACAATATTGTGGCTGGGGTTTTATACGCTAAAATTAGGAATTTTATATTTTCTTTTACAGGAATCCAGCAGAAGCATTAGTTCTACGAATATAAGTAAAACCTTTAAGTGGTAGTGACAAGAGGGTAGAAATGCCACGATCAAAGTATTTTTTTATTCTTATAAAATAAAATTGAGTGAACGTGCAAATGTCAAGTCTAAGAAATGTTTTAAAAGATTTCTGGTGACCTTTTAAGAGCATCAGAAAAGATTCCAAGTTTAAGTGGTTGTTATGAGATTCAAAGAGTTTAAATATCTCAAACATTTACTTTCAGAGGGAATCGTACTTAAATACACAATTCCAGCAAGTCCTGTGTACTTTATTTAGTTGGCATTTCAAGATCAGATTTAGATTGTGCATTAAAATTCCCCCCCCCCCCCCCCCACCTCTCTCTCTCTCTCCTCTCTCTCTCTCTCATCTCTCTCTCTCTCTCTCTCTCGTAAAATTCAAACTTTTTTTGTTTGCAAGTATTTTAATTTTACCAATCAAATTTAGTTTATTGTACTACGTTCGATTTCATATTAATTTAAATGCCTTGATTTTCCATACATGAATCCCAACACCATGAAAACAGACTTTCAAGATTAACGTTTATCAATTCAGCAATTTATCAATTCCTCCATATTATGAAGCATATCCCTTTTATAAGAAGACCTTTGTATCCATGGAAACAGCGAATTTCATTCCGTGGGACACACGTTCCCTTTCTCCTAACCTAACCCGGAAAGAGAAAGGATATTAATTCTGGATTGAAAGGAACCGAGGATATATGGCAAAAGGGTGAGTCTTGAATATGGCGTTTTGGTTTTGTGTTCACGTCCGCGTTGAGGAGTTTTTTGGGGATCCTTCTTTTTGTCGTTAGTGTTTGGCTCAGGATTTTGAGACTTTTTGTTGTTTTTTGTATTTTAATTTTGAAAAGATTTGTATTATGTAGAAATCTTTATACTTATTTACCCCTCAGTTATCTTGAAGAAAATATGCATAGACAAACGAGATTCTTTTCTCCATGGTCGACAATTACATAAAAGTTAAACCTGAAGCTTCTTAAATAAATGCAATTGACATAATTCTCAGAATATGCATTATTAGGGTGAGACATTGAAGAGGGCTACAATATGCCATTGATGTAGTGGCCTTTAAACCTTTAAATTGTTAGTCAAGTGGCTAGCAAGGCGTCGTTATTAAAGGCCGGCAAGTGTCGAAGAATCCCATTGGGGGTCGTAGTAATTTGCCGAAAATCTTTTTCTTGTTTGTGTTTTGGCCGTCTGTTTGCGTTCGGCTTTTATTGCCTTTATTGTCTCGCGTTGTCTACTTGACAGGTCAACAATGTGTTCTTTAGAGAGGCTGAGGTGAGTGAGTGGGAATATCTCAAGTTAAATTTCTTCGGATAATGGATTTAATTCTAACATTTTCTTTATTGAGGTTATATAACAATTTTTAATAGTAGTATTTTAAAGTAACAATATGGGTAAGACAGGGTGCTAATTATCGTGCTGTTACATTAAACTCCAATATGTGAAAAATACTTGCGTCCTTATTACGACGCCATGAATGAGAATTTGGAGAATAAAATAAAACTGTTAACGGGAAAAGTGTTCTGAAATTTCTCTGAGCACATAATGTTTTGGGTATTGTGTATCGTTATTCCTTTGCTCTATATCGACCTCGAATGTGAAGTAACGTGTCATCGAATCCCCAGAGACATTGACGTCCCTCATCTCCTTAAAGGAAGATTCTCATCTTAACGAGGTTTAAAGTATCATATTCACTTTTACTCACTTTATTGTAAGTGGTCATAAGACAGTTAACACACTTAGCTCCCAACAGACGTTGGTCATCATGATCAGAGGGAATGTTGATAGCACCGTTTATTTTCTTTGTAACTTCTTCAATAAATACGGTAGGAGAAAAATTTGATTTATGTCCTAAGTTTATTTTCTTTACTATTGCATGTTTCTGTAGAGGTACACTAAACGTAAGAAGTTTGTACATTTCTCTTCAACATTTATATCAGATACAATATTATTTATGTCATCATTCAAAAACTAGGTCCAACGTATTCCCAGCCGATATTATTCACTAGTCGATATGATTCTAGTAACTCACTAAATGCCAAAGCGTCAGGATTTGATGCGTCATCTTTCCGAAAATCTGTCTCCACAGATAATTAATTCGTTTTTCTCTGTGATAATCATATCAATGAAAACACCAAATTCTTCAAAAAAGATACTAGTGTTTGTTCTCGGAGGTTTGTAGACTGTTACAAAGGATTATCTTTTTTTTTCTTTATATTCAAACCTTGTTACACTAGTTCTTTTTAACCTTTTGAGATTTGAGTAACTTTCTCGGTATTTGAAAGAAGGCGTGTGTTGGGAGGAGGGGGGGGGGGGGGGCGCTGTCATTTCAGTGATCTTTGCCTTGTCCAAGTTATTTAATCATGTATCAGATAATGCTAGTACTGTATGTTCAAATATTTCCGTTTATTACCTGCAGGTTGTATGTATATATATATATATATATATATATACAGTATATATATATATATATATATACAGTATATATATATATATATATATATATACAGCATAAATATCTTAGCATATTTCTAATTAAAAAGAAATAGAACAGGACGTAAAGGAATGACCTCAACCTTCTGTGAAGTAAAAGTTGATGATGATGATGGAGTAGCAAGAAAACGATGTAAAGACAGAGAGCGAAATATCATTTAATCTTTCTTTCATATCCCTGAAGAATGAGAAGACTTTCAGGAAGTTACAAGAATAAAAATTTCAAGCAAATGATAAGGAGAATGTTATATAATTTTTTGAGTCAGTAGACATTAATATTATATTTATTAATAGTTTTAATAATAAAATAAGTTTTACTTTAGATAGAAATAATATTGATTATATCTATCAATATTTGTTTCTATAAATTAAAATCTACTGTACGAAATTAATTGTTTCAAAGTAATGAAGGAAGTCTCGTATCAATCACTTCCGAGCGAATTTCTTCCGGAGTTCCAAAGGAAATCTTGAAGAACTCGTCCGGAGACTTTGAGGCGGAATTAGAGAAATGAAAAGAAAAAAAAAAAGATTTTCAACTTGATCCCGTTAAAATATTCATTAAAACTACAATTGGGAATCATTTAGAAAAATATTTTTGCTTTTTATCGTAAAAGTAATTTTAATTCCAAAAATAAGCGTATTAAAAATTCAGTGATGTCGAATTTCATAATAATTTACATAATAATATCCGAAATTTTCAGTTGAAAAAATTATTCTGACTTGAACGTTCCAAAATCCTCTCCGTCTTCGGGGGATATGATATGATGATTAAATACTCTTTTCTTTACTGCGTTTCATTCTACCTTGAGGCGTCAGTGACCCCTGGCAGTTATGACGCCACCTAGTGTCAATGACCTTTGTAGTTGCGACGCTAGGTAACCTAATTAATCTTTAAATAACATCATATGATTAAACCTCTGATACAGGTGTTCTCTCTCTCTCTCCTCTCTCTCTCTCTCTCTCTCTCTCTCTCTCTCACGGGAGAGATAAACATGATTTTTAATTATCGTTGGCCTAATTTAGTCAGTCTGTTCTTTCTGTTCCTAAATACCAATTTCTTCCTATCAACAATTATATAAATGGTGACAATATATCTCTGTCTTTTGACAAGTTCCAGACACGAATAATGACATCTCTAATACCGTTTTCCTGCATTAGACTAGAAACAGCTGTATTTGTTGCATATAAATAACAATTATATTCTAAATAGATATTTTTGCTATTTCCAATTTTTCAATAGCAAATAGACATCAAAATTAAATTTTATACACACGCGCAAACACGCATATATTTTTCCATTGTCATACCTCGACTTAAGAGCGCAGAATGGAATAGTGGCTTTTTTCGTAATAAAAAATTTATGTTTTATATTGACAGATTTCACTGACTCAAGATGAAGATGGTTAAGATGTAAGTTTTATACTTGAAAATATGCTCTGGACATAATTATGGGGCTTAGGTTTGAAGGGTTCTCTTAAATATTTAATTGAAAATAAACAGCTCTGAAAAGACTACAGCTTAAATGTATGTTCGTATGTTAATTAGACCTCGAAATGGAGCTTATTTTTAGTGTTATTTAAAATATTCCATTCAAAATAAATCTTTAAGAAAGGAGACTACAGCATAAATGTATATTGTAGAGTCAATACCTCTCACACCCTGAATATTTATAACTTGTGCAGATGTTCCGAACCTTAGTTGGACCTCAATAGAGAAAAATTGTACCTAATTCCCATTTGATGACAGTGATCGTAAAACGGACTTTATTTTCATTTGTGGAATTTCACCGTTTGAGCTTTTACATAGGCAATGAATCAGTCCTGGCATGATTGTATTGCTTTGTGCTGTGTTAAATTTCATCTTCCGTAAACGAATTAGCCATAATAAACATTACTAGGAAATGCTCCCACCTCTCTCTCCTCTCTCTCTCTCTCTCTCTCTCTCTCTCTCTCTCTCTCTCTCGTGATAGAGTGGGGTTTAATATTTACTTTGCTTTATCCTGTTGAAAATATTCGAACGATAATTTCTTGTAAAGGAAGGTTTAGAATTAGTTGAATTTCACAAGCGAGAATATGCTTTGTTTTTGCTTTCATCTTAAGATCAAACCTGAGATGAGTTTTTCTGTCAATTCCGCTTTAGAAATAATATTTGTTGATTTCTCTATTATCTTGTAGTACCTATTTACTTCGCGGGGTTAAGTACCGAAGCTAAATTGACTTGTGTCGAGATGACTCTTAGTTACTAACAGAAAGGCAAAGAGGAATGTAAGTGACTTTATATTAAGCTTATATACAAACGGTTGATGGCAACATGGCACAAAAATTCCAACAATGTGGAACATGCAATGGCAAGCTTAAACAGTTTTCTATATTATCAGTGAGGTAGAGAACGAAGGATTAAAAAGAAAGCAATAACATTACAGTATATGTAACACGTGTGATATATACCTTACTGATGTTAATAACGTTTTTACGGAATCGCTATCTCTGCCTTTTGCTTTGTTAACATTAAGAGATATCGATGGCATTTACAGATAGATAAAAAAAAAAAGAATCTTAGGAATTTCTTGGAGGATAGACTTCTTACTGGAGTTCGTAACCTTTATGTTCTTCTGTTCCCCTTGGCCATTTTTATAGAATCCTGTTTAGCCCTAAAATTGAGGATGGAAAAAAGAAAGAATGAAATTGATATTGTGATATAATTTTATCTTTCAATCTGATTGCAGGTTACATCATGTATTGCGCAGTACTGTTTATTCTCTCAGATAGAATGTGCCCCCTAAAGAGTACACATGTACTATTAGGGGTACATGACCTAAGATTGGGAAACCTGCCTTATTAAATATGGTGGAGGTAAATATCCCAAATTTCTCTCTCTCTCTCTCTCTCTCTCTCTCTCTCTCTCTCTCTCTATATATAATATATACCATATATATATATATATATATATGTATATATATATATATATGTATATATATATATAATATAATATATACATACATATATATACACACATATATATATTCATATATATATATACACACATATATATATTCATATATATATATATATATATACATATATATATATTTATACTGTATATATTTGTATATATGTACATATACACACAGTTAAAAGCCAGTAGGAAATAATAAAAAGCTTTAGTACCTAGCGCTTTCTTGCATTTTAACACACACTTTTCAGGTGTATAATTGTATCCTAAGGAAGTGTGTTAAAATACAAGAAAGCGCTAGGTACTACACCATTTTAACATTTCCTACTGGCGGTTGCTTTATATTAGGTCACGTGGTCCTTGTGCAGTAACGCATATATATATATATATATATACATATATATATATATATATATCTATATGTATATATATATATATATATATATCTCCATATGTATATATATATATAATATATTTTTGTTCTGAAATGAAGAAAAAGGAGAAGAAATGTAACAAAGTATCAAATAAAAAAAATCATGTTCATGAGATTGTAATTTATAACCTCTGTTACTCAAGAGATTACTTTGACAATATCAATTGTCCAATAAGTATGTAAACTCTAGAACGAATAATGGTATAAAGTATGCCTTGTTTTAGTGAGAGAAGGAATATTATTCTATCATAGACCAAGCATTTTAAGTCCTTAGTAAAATTTCAACATCTTAGATTTCATGGGAAATGTATCACTTGATAAAGAAGGTTAGAGAGATTCTTTTACCAAGATTTTAGAAGATTTTTTTCTTTTTTTAATAAATGGTACATTGTCTCCCCCCCCCCTGCTTTTTCAAGCTTAAATTTGGTTAGTCAAATGTTTAACTGCTATTTATTTTTGGTTATAAATCTCACAATTTTGTACATATCTATTTTACATTTGTTAAAGAGTAAAGTGCCAATTATTATTATTATTATTATTATTATTATTATTATTATTATTATTATTATTATTATTATCATTATTAGCACCAGCTAAGCTACAACCCTAGTTGGAAAAGCAGGATGGTATAAACCTGAAGCCTCTAACGGGGAAAAATATCCAAGTGAGGAAAGGAATCTAAGAAATAGATAAACTAGAAGAGATGTAAAGAACAATAGAGAGTATTTTAAGACCATATAATATAATTTTCGTTTGTGTACTCTTCTGATTTTTACGATAATTCATAACTATTTATCCCTTTCATCCCACTAAGGGCGAAATTGAATTGTTAGATCCTAATCGAGTCAGCTAAATTGAATTAGGAAGGAAAAATAGAATTTACTTGTGTAAAAGGGCATTTCTTTGGTTGGCCTTCCCAAAGGGAAGTTACTTTGCAAAGTCATTGTGAAAAGGGTTTCCGAGAACATTCTGATTTTTTTTTTTTTCATTTATCAACATGCTGCATAGGAGCATTGGGTAGTGTATAGTGTTTGCGGTTTTAAAGTAAATGTATTTATTTGCAATATAGTACAATGGTTTCTGGGTTTAATAATGGGAGTTTTACTGTATGTTTCTTTAATTAAAATATTACGGGATGAACAACGCTTGGGTAAATGGTATTGATAGAAGATATTATTATTATTATTACTATTACTAGCTCAGCTACAACTCTATTGAGGAAAGGAAATAAGGAAACAGAGTTGTGTGCCTGAATGTACCATCAAGCAAGAGAACTCTAACCCGAGACAGCGGAATACTATGGTACAGAGGCTGTGACACTACCCAAGATTAGAGAATATTGGTTTGATTTTGAAGTAAATCATTAGAATGTTAACGTGAAAATCGACCGAAAAAGGAAAGTGAAGTAGTGATAGGTTTTTATTTGATTATAGAGAATTTAATGAGGTACAACTGAAAAAGGATTGCGCTGTCAGTATCGCCTCAAAGGCAAATTTCTGAAATTGTCCACATAACGCTTTTCATTACTTTTATTCTCTTTAGTTCAGTATCGTTTTAATGTCCACTTTCAGTGCTTCTCTCTCTCTCTCTCTCTCTCTCTCTCTCTCTCTCTCTCTCTCTCTCTCTCTCTCTCTCTCTCTCTCCACTATAGAACGTGGTAATTGCTGCATGCAAGTCCAATTTTAAATTTTTAATATTAAAATTTCACCTATCTTACCTTAATTTTTTTAAAAGTTATTGTACTAGGCTCGTCAGAACTTCGATTTTGTTGTGGTTTTTAATTAATTTCTATTTATTCGATTTATATAGATTACCTCAGAGTAGCAAACATTCATTATTACTAACATATCTGCGTTATACGACAGGGAAAACCAACAAATTTATTCTAACTAGAGAGAGGTATTCCGAGATGTTTTCTTTTCTTTTTTTTATTCTCTATCGCGAAACACCATAGCTGGTTTGTGATGTCTTGTATGCCTTCAATATTGAGATTCAATGATTCAAAAACAAAAAAGTTTCTCTTCACACTTAATTTGTCCTTTTCTGTATATTAATTCTTGGCAGTTTCATTGATTGATTTTATATGTTTAAATCAAATATTCTGTTTTGATTGTAATTGTTCTAAACCCGTTATATCGACAGCTGTAATCTAACGCACTCGGAAGTTTTGACATGACCTCAATGTCAGAGCTAACTGCTCTTCGAGAGCATAATGCTCTTAGAGTTGTGGTGACCTGTTGGAAACGTTCCTGCCTGGCGAACACTGGGCAGGGGTTCGAGGTCGCTTAAGCTTAATAGTTTTTTTATGGTATCTGCAACCTGTCCATCCTTGTGAGCTAAGGATGGGGGTTGGGTTAGGGTTTTAGGGCTAACTGCTGAGTCATCATCAGCCTTTGCATGACCCTCCCTTGCCCTTGTTTGAGTGGAAGGGGCCTTGGGCGCTGATCATATGTATTAAAGGTCAGTCTCTAGGGCATTATCACTGTCCATTACCTCTGCCATTCATTTTAAAGAAGTGACAAAATTATGCAGCGACTCCGTAAGCAGATTTACATTGACCTTTGGCAATAGAAAACTGGTCTGTATCGTTTTTGTAATTTCAAAATTCTTCGAAGATTTGAGAACAAAGTTTGCATTGTAATTTTCGATGGTTAACTGTACAGTAACAAATCAAGCATTTGGTGCACCATGCCAAACTGATTGGGCCAAAAATTAATTAAGGCAATTTTCAATGTAATAGGTTTAATTTATATCATATGTGTAATTTAATTAATCGCATTTAGAACCGCCCAGTCAGCTCTAAGGTTAAATGATTTTTTTTTCCAACGCTCGATATAGTATTGTAATTAAGGCTCGGGTGTTAGCAGATACGTGCTTTAATTAAATGGTTTTGTATTGATTAATGGAAACTTACAAAATCAGATAAACTGGGTGAGTAGACATCAGCAGCGGTAGAAAAACCACATTCAAGTTTCTTATGGGATTTTCTGCACTTTTACATCAAGAAAAGGTATTTTGCTCCCGTGAGTGAGTTTGCGGTTCCTAAACCATTGTGTTCCTTTTTTGGCAACGCTGTTACAAACTGGCTCCCTCGTGCTTCATTACATCTTAACTGATATCACAGCGATAAACATTGAGGAAATAGAAGCTGAATGGCAGAGTGATCAATAAAGACTTTTCGTCAACTGTGGTTACTTGGTCCATTTTATTTGTAACGAGGAGGAGACAGCCCTTGAATTAAACGTCAATCGGAAAGGGGTTGTGGTGGTGGCCTATTGGAAACTTCCCTGTCTGGCGATCTGCTGGACTGGGGTACAAGTCTCGCTCTAGCTCGATAGAATTCGTAGCGTCTGCAACCTCACCATTCTTATGAGCTTAGGGAAGCCTATAGGTCTACCTCCTAAGTCATCACCAGCCATTGCCTGTCCCTCAATGGCCCTAGCTTGTGTGGAGAAGGGTTCGGGAGTTGGTCATATGTATATATGGTCATTCTCTAGTCCCTTGCCTCTGCCCTTCATGAGTTGCCTTAAAACTTTAAGCCTTAAGTTATTGACTTTTGCCCCTATAAAGAAACCTAATGATTTTGTATTTTTAAATTAATTGCCTTTGGTTTGAGGGTACAGAATGCTGTACAGCTCTTGCCGCTGTTTTTATTGTGAATAGAACATGTATATTCGCAATTGAATTAAATAGAATTGAGATATAGACTATATTTCACTTGGCTGGCATGGCAATAGTTCGTTATTTCTGTTATATATCGAAAGGGAATGATAAAGGTATTTGCATTGGCCAAAAAAGTGTATCCTCGGTCTCCAGTCAGTCAGTCAGTGCACAGGACATGAAGGTTATTCTTAATATCATCGGGTAAAGTACCTTATTGCCTTTGTGTCAAATCCCCTCTTTATAATTAAGAGTTAGTGTCTAGGTGTGTTTTTTTTCCAGTGACTCAGCGGCATTGCCAGACGTATAACTATTCGGTCTCTTATCCCTCTGGTAGGTGGGAGGGAGTAGTCATTCCTTAGTTAGAGCGGTTGCAGATTAGAAAGGGGGGGAGGGGATGGGAGGAATTGAATCTGTGTGTGTGCGCGTGTTCGTGTTTACACATATCTATTTAATCATTTAGCCGTCATTTTTGACGGTCCGTGTACACTAGCAATTTGATGAGGTGCTTGTTGAGCAGACTTGTTTTTATAAAAATGTACTAATCTTATCAATCAAAGTTTAAAGTACGCAGTGCCTGTTCACATCGACTGATCGAAAGTCGGCTCCTACGGTGTCCGAAGAAATTAGGCCGTTTGTGAATGAAGGTCACGAGTGTCCATTCATTGTTGGAAACGATGTTTGGAGGTCAGAAGAATTATATGTATAAACAGATGGGATTTCCTGTACAGTTTTAGTAATAAGGCTTATGAACTTTTAGGTGATGCCATAAGAAGTTATTTACAAACACTTATTGACTGATTAAAGAAGAGTATTAAAATAACAAAGCTTTTGGGAAAGATATACTTCTACAGTATATCTGAAAAAAGTACCGTATAAAATAGGGGTGATTAAGTGAAAAAGGAGGCAGTTTGAATATTGCACTGAGAGAGTAATATCAGCATTTTTTTTTTTTTGTTCCTCTTTGATGTTTTGAAATATCCTTTTTGAGGGTATTGTCTTTTTAATACTAATGATAATTCAAGTCTCTCTCTCTCTCTCTCTCTCTCTCTCTCTCTCTCTCTCTCTCTCTCTCTCTCTCAGACTAATTGCTAGAGTCAATGTTAGGGAATTTACAACATCCTTTCGAAATGTATAGATAAAGGGACCTCTGATGGTCTTATATTTACTTAGTTCTTTCATAGATTTTAAACTTATCTATGCAACCTTTGTTTTATTATTTTGTGCAATGGACAAAGAAACTTTGAGGGGATAATGTATAAATATATATATATTCTTTATATGGAAAAAGAATAGGAAAAGTAAGAAAAACTGACTTCAACACTGCTGTATAACCCTTCTCCATTCTACTGTTGTGGATACAAAATAGATTGTGTCATTGGTGTTATTCATTTGGCAATGTCACTGTCCCTTGTCCCTGCCATTCATGAGTGGCCTTTAAACCTTTAAGCCATTAATTGCTTCGAAGCTTTAGGTAGAAAGTGTTGCTGGATGTCTATGGTTGTGGAAGGTGTCGTCACTAAGAAAAAATTCAATTGAACTGTTAGATGGAATTAATTGAATCCCACTCTCCAATTTTGCAGAAAGTTTAGAAATTTTCAAAGGACGATCAAATTCAAATTTAAAATTCTATATCTATGTATATAAGGTTTATAGCAGTAGCAGTGTGACTTTATATATTGCTCATTTACGTGTCTGAGTGAATCATTCATTAGGTAAAAATGAGATTATTATATATCCTATTTATTAGTAATATATGTAAGCAGTAATTTTTAATGTGTAATAGAGAGAAAAGGGGATTTCGAAATTGATATATTCATTAAAAATTGCTTCTTTTATTTATTAAAGTTCATTAAAAGTGCTCGGGATTCTTTCCTATTGAGGGGCATTGAAAGACTTTTCCAGTTCAGACATCTTTCATTTAAATTTGTGAACATGCATTTGATTCACATATAAATATGACAGTTTTTTTTATCATTGATGCAAGAAATTACTCCCATTCTATAAAAATTAATTCAGATTTATTTCTCTCTTTAAATTCTTAATGTTTTGTAATCGGCAAAGAAAGGTTCCTTGTGTATTTCGAAAATAGATTCAGAGATATTTCACGGACCCTTTTTTTTTTATTTTTGGGAGGGAATCAGACCTAAATGGAGTTCGTCGGCTGCGAGAAGTTTCACTGATGATGTTTTTGTTTTGTTTTCGTGTGTGTCTATGCGAGTCTCTCTTCATTTTGCCAAAAGTTAAGGATACTTCTTCATTTGATGTTTTCTTCTGTTTGTCACAGAGTATATTTTCGGGCTTTCCTTTCATCGAATTGTAATTTTAATATAGATTTACGCTTTTGCTTTCAATCGGAAATTCTTCTTTGGAGTGCGTGAATTTTAATTTTATTATCTAATTCACTTCAGCATTTCAAACTCACCAAAGAGGAACGAATTAGTTTCCTAAGGATTTTAAAGTTATCTTCCCATTGAGGAGTTTTATTGTCATAATTACTTCAGAATATATCAGTGTTTTGTCTGGTCTTATGTCTTTGCTTTTTAGAAATGATAGTGTAGGATCTATTTCTTGAAATAACTGACATGTGAAATCTATTCTTGTTTGGATGTATTTTATGTTCTCGTTCGTACATATTCTTTTTAAGTCTGCTCTTTATGTAGGTCACACGGTTTAAAGGTCGCTCCTGAATACACTGGCAAGAGACAGGGCAATGTTGGAGAAACTTTCTATTTATACATATGATCAGTACCCAAGCCCCTTCTCCATCAAGCTAGGACCAGGAAGGTCTAGGTCCAGGCAATGTCTACCGATGACTCATCAGGTAGACCTATAGACCAATAGCTCTGGAGTTTGAGCGGGTTCAAGAACTCCCGTCTGACAGATTGCTAGGCAAAACGGTTCCAATTGGAGCTCTATACATAAAGGAAATATTTCCAACTTCCTGTGAGTAGTAAAATAGGAATGCATGATCATCTGTCCATCAATTGCACTGAATTTTGGTTTGGTGTAATGGAAATTGATGTGAATTATGTGTCTTCATTTTGTTGAGAACCTTCTGCATTGTTGAATGTTTTTACGTCACTAAATTCAATAGAGCTCTTGACTTTTCAGAGTTTATTTCTTATTGAGGGATTGATTTCATTTCAGTGACTCTTTAGTAACTTGACCTCGGCCAAGTGTATGGAGGTATTAGGTGTTGTAATGTGATAAGAAAATGCTTATCAAGCTAAAAGTTAAGCTCTGTAGCACAATGATAAGATCAGTGTTAATGTATGGAGAGAAAACGTGAGCTTTAAGGGGAAGAGAGGACGCAAATTTTGAGAAAAGAAAAGTAAGAATGTTGAAGGGAATTATGGAATATCATTGCTTGAAAGATTAAAAAATGATGTAATAAGAAGAATTGTAAGCATAGTAAAGATTACAGGGGGGATAAAAGTGTCACGACTGAGATGGTGTGGGCAGGTGCTGAGGGTAGATATTGGGGGGAGAGTGGGGAGTGCTTGTGAGGAACCTTTGATGGGGGAAGATCGAGAAGGGAGCAGATAATTAGATGGCGAGATAAGGTGAAGGATGATATGGAGAGTAAGAGGTTTGGTGGAAGAATATGCCTCTGATAGAAGGCACCGGAAGGGCGCATCCGGCAACCGACCCTTTAATGTAGGGTTATATTGGTGGGGAATAAAGAAGACAGTTACTACGGTTCCATATATATAAGATCAACAAAATTGCTCTAATTTTAAACAGTGTTGACATTTTAACTTCCAAATCTAAAGTACTCGTTTTAAAATCGGTATATAATAGGTCTACTTTTCTCAGGAAGAAAATCTTCCGTTACCAACAGTGACAATAATTTGTTTGCAGCGTCTGGTTGAATAATGGTCTCTGTCTCTGCAGAATATTCCGGATGGCGGCAGAAATTGAATGCGTGACCTGAGAGCTTGTGTAACTAAAGCTCGTAACTTGCAAGACAAAATAGACGAGATTTCGAGTTTTGGGAAAACAAGAAAATCGCCATAAAGATTTATTAGTTATGAAGATTATTTCTGGGGTAGTCAGGTCAGCAATGCTTGTTTGTCTAGTATTGATATTACCTTGGTCACATCTTATATATATATATATATATATATATATATATATATATATATATATATATATATATATATATATATATATATATATATATATATATATATATATATATATATATATATATATATATATATATATATATATATATATGTATATATATATATATATATATATATATATATATATATATATATATATATATATATATAATCAGGTCATATTATAAGCCAACATCTTCAATTAGCTACCCTTTATTCATGTAAATTTCAAATTCTTTATCTTCTGTTCATTCTTTAATCTCATAATCACATTTTTCTACTCCCAGTTGTTATATTTCATCATTCGATGTGATGTTTGATATCACAGATGAAATATAATCTTTTTATAATATGGTCCTTTAATGGAAATATAATTTTCACCACCATTACTGGAGAGACGCCATTCTACCCCAATTCACTTGATCCTAACTAAATTTACACCATCCTAAAGTCATTATCCCCTGCTGAAGTCGTCCGTGTTAATCGGGTTATCTCCACTCGCCTTTTGATTCTCGGAAATCCGACATTTGCTTTCCTAGAATCATCTTGGGTTTGCTTCCTGACTCCTTCTCTTCTTTCTACCCAAACTTTGGATGTTTGTATTGACAGGTTATTACCAGGGTCATATGATGAATTATTGTAATAGAACTGTTTTATTTCGTATGGAGAATCTTTGTCAAAAAAAAAAAATCCAACCATTTTTTTTATGAGGAGCTTTTTCTTATGCAATGCTAACAAATTGGTAATAATGAAAGAAAAACTGAAGGTCTTAAATATTTTTCAATTAGAAAGGGTGAAAGCAGGCATACGATCATTTTGGGAAAAGCCGATTTTTACTTCAAGAAAAATATAATCGATTAGAATTAAAAACCATTTCTTCTCCATTATTATATAAAATAAAGGGAGAATTAATTATATTACTTTAGGAAAAAGGAAGGGGATGAAATGAGAAAACTGTTGTAGTATTGAAAATGCTCTTTGAATATAGAAAACAATTAGATAATTACGAAAATAAGTAGATTGAAGGGAAGCACCAGTGTCTTTGAGTGTCTATGGCTTAACATGAACGATGAAGCATTGAAGATAACTTAATAAGCGAGAAGATAATGATATCAGTTTGAACAAGTAAACACTCTGCTGGTACATAAAAGGAAATATAAAGGGAAAGAAACGTAACGCACAAATGGGATAAGGTATCGGACGGTAAGGGTAAGGGTCGGAGATGCAAATGGCTTGGAAGTTCGAAAGGAGGGAGCAGAGATAAAAAGAATCAAAAGGTTTGTGATATCAAAGGGAAAGGGATTGGAGTGAAACATTTTCTTTGGAAGAAACGGGGTCCAAAGAGAAAAACAGAAAAAAGCAGGTTTGGAAATGTTCTAGAAAGAATTTCAGATGCTTAGCAAAAGGAAAATAAGGAAAGAAACAAGGCGAAGGAACAGAATTAAATGCAGGGACGAAGTAAAAAGAGTGATGAGAGGATAGAATGGAAGGAGATTAAAGTTAAGGCTTTATCGGGGTCTGTCCCACGTGTAACTGTAATTATTATTATTATTATTATTATTATTATTATTATTATTATTATTATTATTATTATTATTATTATTATTGTTGTTGTTGTTGTTGTTGTTGTTGTTGTTATTATTACTATTACAACTGCTTACGCTATTTTTCCTGTTGGAACCCTTTGGCTTACAGCATCGTACTTTTCCAACTAGGGTTGTAACTCTCCTTCTAATAGCTCGTCATCGTGCTATGACTGCAGTTATTGGTATTGGTCATCTACTTGGTTGGAGAAAATGTTCTCGAGTCAAAAGGTAGTTTAAATTTTACTGTTATTCGTGTTTGCAGAAAGACAGCATATCAAGTGAAATGAATCGAAGTATTGCAAGCTTTTGAAGGAACGATGTTGAGGTGGCCTATTGAAAACGTCCCCTGCTTTGCGATCTGCTGGACTGGGGTTCGAAATATGCTCAAACTCAATAATTTCTTAAAGTGTCTGCAAACTCACCATCCGTGTGACCTAAGATGAGGGGTTTAGGGAGCCTAACGGTCTACCTGCAGAATTATTAGCAGCCATTGCCTGGCCCTCCCTGGTCCTAGTTTAATGGAGAATGGGGTTCGGCGCAGATGATATGTATATATGGTCAGTTTTTAGGGCATTGTCACTGTCTCTTGCCTCTGCCATTCATGGGTCATCTTTAAATGTAAACAAAAATCTTGCTTTATTAACCATTATAAGTAACGTCGGAACTTGCTCCATCATCCTTAGTGACGTCGGAACTTGCTCCATCATCCTAAGTGACGTCGGAACTTGCTCCATCATCCTAAGTGACGTCGGAACTTGCTCCATCATCCTTAGTGACGTCGGAACTTGCTCCATCATCCTTAGTGACGTCGGAACTTGCTCCATCATCCTTAGTGACGTCGGAACTTGCTCCATCATCCTAAGTGACGTCGGAACTTGCTCCATCATCCTAAGTGACGTCGGAACTTGCTCCATCATCCTAAGTAACGTCGGAACTTGCTCCATCATCCTTAGTGACGTCGGAACTTGCTCCATCATCCTTAGTGACGTCGGAACTTGCTCCATCATCCTAAGTGACGTCAGAACTTGCTCCATCATCCTAAGTGACGTCGGAACTTGCTCCATCATCCTAAGTAACGTCGGAACTTGCTCCATCATCCTAAGTGACGTCGGAACTTGCTCCATCATCCTAAGTGACGTCGGAACTTGCTCCATCTTCCTAAGTGACGTCGGAACTTGCTCCATCATCCTTAGTGACGTCGGAACTTGCTCCATCATCCTTAGTGACGTCGGAACTTGCTCCATCATCCTAAGTGACGTCGGAACTTGCTCCATCATCCTAAGTAACGTCGGAACTTGCCTCATCATCCTAAGTAACCGAGGAACTTAGTCTATTGTCCTTTTTAAGGAACGGTGGAATTTGCCCCAATTTCCTCGTTATAAGCAAAGAACTTGCTTTATTTATCATCACAAGTAACGTCGTAACTTGTATCATTTCCCTGTTATAAGTAACCAAGGAACTTGCTATATTAACCCTCACAAGTAACCTTCCTTACTTGCCCCATTCCACTATTATAAGTAACCTAAGAACTTGCTTTACTACTCCCTTACAAGTATCGTCCTAACTTGGCCCACTTCCCTGTTATTCTTAGGAACTTGCCCATTACCCCTGGGTTATTAATTTCGAGGGGAAATATCCTGGCAGGTTCTGATAACCTTATTGCGTCCAATAAGATCGCTCTCTTGCTGAAAATGCTGAAGGCATCGTAAATCAGGTTTATTGTTTTCCTATGGAAGACTATTTTCGTGATAATTCGAGAAGAGCCGCTGGAGGGTGTTTTAAACATCTAAAATCCTTGTAACTCTCTCTCTCTCTCTCTCTCTCTCTCTCTCTCTCTCTCTCTCTCTCTCTCTCTCTCTCTCTGCTTTAGTTATAAGGCATAATCAATGTTATTTCAGTGACCCTGCATAAATTGTGCTTTGATGGGGATCGTGTAAAAAGATGGGCGGGGTTAATTCAACAAAGGGAGCTGAATGCAGTTACAAGTGAAAGGGAAATCAAGGGAAGGGTTTATCGCGTGAATGCTGATTTCCTTGATGAAGATAGGTCCAAGGGATTTAAATGAATGAATATAATAAATCGTGTATGGAATTTGCCTAGTTATTCTGTAAAGTATTAAGTGTATAAGATAACTAACTTATAAACTGGCGAGCTTTTCATGATTGCTAGATGACGATTGTAAGAATGAGAGAGAGAGAGAGAGAGAGAGAGAGAGAGAGAGAGAGAGAGAGAGAGAGAGAGAGAGAGAGAGAGAGAGATAATTAGCTTGTTACTAGAAATTCCATTGACTTTTCAAATACTATGTGTTTTTCTTTAATATCTCCCATACTGATTACTTGATCAGAATGGTACTTTGACACAGCACCCTATATACGTTATAAAATACATATTAAACCCGTACCGTATATCTTTAGTAAATGTGTAAGAAAAAAAAAAGAATACTAAAGTAGTCATCAATGAAATACAAAACCTTATTAAGTTTTTGAATTTTTGCGGGAATAGCATCCGCCAAGTTTTCGTTAGCCATCGAACGAGAATTATACTTGATGATGAAGTCGATAGAACGTTTTTATATTCCTTGAAGTTAATGAACTTAGATATCGGTAAACGTTTATGGCTTCCATTAATTATCTAAGGCATTTGTAATGATGAAGTCTGCATTATCTTTACAGATCGTTACGTGAAATTATGAAACTTATAAAATAAAGATAGTGATCGGTTTTTTATGTTGCATTGAGATTGAATAGTTTAGGAACTGTAACAACCTTAAAACAGATCTTGAAAGTTTGGACTTTTGAACTTTTACCGATTCAACTACCCGATTAAGAGGATCCTTCCCCATCTTGGTCACAGCTGGAATAAAACTTCTATAATACTGTCTTGTATTTAGCCTCATAATGGAGAAGATTATCTCTAATTCTGATGCATTCATTTATTGTTTGCTCACCTTGATTTGGCATCATACATATACTATCCATTCTTTAGCTTTATGTATCATTCCATCATTGTGTATATTAGTTCATTATGAAGACTTGACACATCCTTTACTCAGTCCCCATTTATACAGAACCAGTCGCTCTCCTGTCTGTATTGCTCGCATCATAAGATGGTTCTTTTTGTCTCTTTATCGATTCTGTTAGAAATATTTTTCTAGGTCAGATTTTTATTTCTTACATTTAAACTTTTCCTGTCAATGATTCACGACAGGATTTGATATACAATTTTGGCCCCTTTGCTTTTAATTAACGCCTAATAATAGTCCTAAGTCTTCATCGGAAAGACATCAGGCTCTTCTTTATTTATTCTCAGGATTTTTTTTTTTTTTTTTTTTTTTTTTTTGCAGCCAGGAAGGGTTTTTGACACCGATTCATTGCCATTTATAAGCTTTAATTTCTTGGAAAGGTAGAACGAAATTTTTGTGTGCGTCTATAAAAACTGGGAATTGTACAAAGTTACTTTTAACGTAATTATTGTTATTAGGATTCGATTATGATTAGAATGTTATTATTCTAAAATTTGTGAAACGTTATAAATTTGTCAGTTTTTCATTTAGCATTTTTTTTAGATTACTGAACCCAAATTGAAAATGTGCATTTATGGTCCTGGAGTTTCTAAAATGTTCAAAACATATTTTGTTGGGTAACTTTCTAAATAGGCTTTTGAAGCTCCATTCCTAATTTCACTTTCACGTTGTTGCTAACACAATCCAATCTTCTGTTGCAGGTATGTGAATGGGAGTTAGAATCAGCGGTGGTACTTCGATTAAAGGGGGAAAGGTAACAGCATCAGCTGAGTGTAGCTTTTATTCATGTCACCTGTTTGATGCTGATTTTTATTGTTCGCTCACTCGTTAGCAAGAGGATGGGGTAATTTGGAAGTTTCATAGAGAACACGTTTGCCCCCTCCTCTCTCTCTCTCTCTCTCTCTCTCTCTCTCTCTCTCTCTCTCTCTCTCTCTCTCTCTCTCAACATTCACGCTCTGACATCTAACTGTTTCTTTTAACTTTGAAACGATGTTTCATGCAAAACATTTGCCTCTCTCTCTCTCTCTCTCTCTCTCTCTCTCTCTCTCTCTCTCTCTCTCTCTCTCTCAAACAACAATTGCCCTGTGACTTCTTACTCTTGTTTTTAACTTTGAAATAAAGTTCTCGTTTCGGAGCTCGAAATAGTAAACACTCCAGCAGACAATGGAGAGGAAAAACTGTTACATTGCTTCTACATCCATCAGACATTTTTTTCGCTTTAGGAAAGAGAATAGTTTTTCGCTTGATTTAAACTTTAGACAACTGTCTGTCCTCGGTCATTCATCTCTGTTGTCTCTAAGGAATTTGTGGCTTTTCATTCTAATTTCTCTTGTTTCAGATCCAGCACATTTTCTTGTTTTCTCTAAATAAACCTGTTTACATTTTAGTTTCATTCGTTTATAGGAGAAACGTCGTTTTTTGTTTAAGTAAATAGGGAAAGAGGACTTGAAAACAAAACTAGGGATATGCAATAAGTCTTTACTAATATGGGGTAATGATATATTTTTTGTTGTACTAATACCAAATACTGTTAATTAGAGTATATAAGCAACTAGTTTTGAGTGTGTTTCTCAGTAAGGCATTACAGATGTACAGACTATTTTGGGGAATATAATAATAATAATGCATAATAATACTTATGGCTTTGTTAGGTAATCTGTTCTTCAAAATTTTTTAGCAAATCTTTCTGAAAATTCCCTTTACAAATTGCTGTAGTTTTATGATCGTTTGATGCTTTGTGCAATTGAATTTTTAATCTATCAATATTCGGAATGTCTATTTAATTAATGGAAGGGGCTTAAGAGTGCTTTAGAAACGGGAAGTAAATTAGGTAAAGGTGATTCTTAGAGCTCGTGAGGATATCATCATCATCATCATACACATCAGCCGTTACAAGTCCACTACAGGACAAAGGCCTCAGACGTGTCCGTCCACTCTAGTCTGTTTATGGTCTTTCTATGCCAGTCTATAACCGCATTTTTTAGCTCTTATTTCTATCGTGTTCTCTTCCTTTCCCTGCTTCTTTTGTAATCTATAGAGACCCATTCTGTTATTATTAATGTCCATCTATTATCTGTCATTCTCCCCATGTCCATTTCTTTTTCTTGCATGTTGTTAAAATTGAGTTGAAGCTGTCAAGATAAGAGGGATTGAAAACATAAGAAATACATTGGCTCATGGTACGAATGATCAGGTCATTTCCATTATTATTATTATTATTATTATTATTATTATTATTATTATTATTATTATTATTATTATTATTATTATTATCCACCTTAGTTGGAAAAGCATGATGCTATAAGCCCCGGGGTTCCAATGGGGAAAAAAAGCACATTAAGGAAAAAGTAAGGAAATAGATAAGTTACATAAGAAGTAATGCATAATTATAATGAAATTGGAGTAAAGCGTTCTGATATGGTTTTGCCATGTAGAGAAAATGGTCGACGATAGATTGGTAAATAGGATGAGTAGTTTGGTGGATAGCGTTGCGATGAAAAGACCCAGAAACCATTGATAGATGGTTTAGAATAAGCATTGCAATGGTAGGACCTTAATATCTGGGAAGCGAAAATTTGCTGCTTCCAAAGCCTTTTTATTTAGGTAACATTAGGGCAATGTATGGTCGTCTTAGGAATAAGTTGTGATGAAGTTATGTTGAATCTTCTAGTTGGTAGAGACGATAACAATGCTTTGCTGTTGCGTGAATTGTGCACTATTCTTGACATCTAAGGTTTGTATGGTACATCCTGATCATTCCTTGATTGGCTTCATAGTTTAGCAATGGACATTTTCACATTATTTTGGCTTTGATTGCCAAGAATAATATTAACCACTCACTCTACTGTGTATGTTTTTTTTTATTTTTTCCATTTTGATAAATGACCTTAGGATAGGCAGACAGGCACAATAATATTCTAGCATTGTAAAGCATTACAGAAAGAGATAGGTTTCCCAGAATAGCTATATTTTGTTGAATTTTCTGCTCGAATTTTTGCAAACCGATTGTGGCATAATTTTTGCGCGTTCTCTCTCTCTCTCTCTCTCTCTCTCTCTCTCTCTCTCTCTCTCTCTCTCTCTCTCTCTCTCTCTCTCTCTCTGTCTAGTGATAGAGTGAAAGAGCAATTTAAACATAAGGAAAATATTGATGGATAGATAAGTAAAACTCTGTCCTATGTAATAATTTGTTAATACTATTTTCATGTGAATTTTAATCTGTCAATGAATTACCGGATATCCATTTTGGTTGATTCAAATAATTTAGTACTTCCCTATAGCTTATTTAAGGTTTAATTTATACGACAAAATTTGGCCATTTATTTAAGTCCTTATTCAATTTCAATTTTTTTTTCCATTTTTAATATAATTTTAAGTACAACTTAAATTTCAAAGGTGAATAAGTTGTTTTCCTTTTTTGATTAATCTTGTTTTAGGATATTGCAGTTATGCTGAATCTTTGAAACAATGAACCATCATTTTTTTTTCCAAAAATGAAAACGTAGAAAGTATTGAAGATCTTTCATTTTGTATGATCAGGGAACATCCATCTTCCATGCAATCTAAGTTAGTATGACATGAATTAGTTTTTTTCCATTTTTTTGTAAATAAGGTTTTCTCCAGTGCTCCATCTTCTGTTATTCCCTATTTCTGCCAAGGATTGGGAAGCTAAGTAATCATTATGATTCTTTCAGTCATGCAACTTGAAATTTTTGGGCCTTCGATTTAACTTTCTCTCTCTCTCTCTCTCTCTCTCTCTCTCTCTCTCTCTCTCTCTCTCTCTCTCTCTCTCTCTCTCTCTCTCTCAACGGTGATGAGCGTACTATGCCAACAATCTGGAAGATAAGTGTTCGATTTTCGGACTGATTGATAAGGATTGAAAATACTCTTCCTAACCTCAGATGGAAATCAAGTACGTGGTTGTTTTTCAAAGGTTGAGAGGCTCAAGTAGGATGAAAATATAGAAAAATAAGCTAAAATTCACTGCACTTTATTAAAAGATATAAAGAAATAAGCGTAAAAGATGTGTTTATTACTCGTTCAAAAGGGGAGGGCCAAGTCACAGTAATTTGCTTTCCATCGGTTTGTCGAATAATAAGCTGCAAGGAAAAAATCATATTCAAGTTACCTAAACTTTTCTTTGCTATAAATTTAAAACTACCATTGCTCTCTCTCTCTCTCTCTCTCTCTCTCTCTCTCTCTCTCTCTCTCTCTCTCTCTCTCTCTCTCTCTCAGCTCAGGAAATTTCCTTTTGAAGTCCATTAAGTGTCTAAATCTACCCCCACTACGTCGTTTTATGTACGGTATATTATAGAACCTATTTTCATGTAGATATACAACTACATTTTTTTTCTAGGGACAAATATTTGCTATAACCCCATATTTGTCAGTAGACTTTGCAATGCCCTAATCGTTTACTCCGTGATATTGCTATTGTACTTCATGTCAGCATATCCTGAATAGTTTATCTTTTCTGCTGCTTCGAACCTCAGGAGAATTTCGTCCCTAATATTCCTCTGACTGATTTTATCGTTTTGTTATATAAAGATAATTTCTAATCTCAGTCGACCTTATGATTAGTCCTGGAGCTTGTTATTAGGAAATCTTATGCTCGATTCTTCTATTTTTGTTTTGTTAACGTATTTGAAAAATTTGCTTAAGAAAATTGAAAAGGTTTATATACAATTGATATTATGTAAATTAGATCTTGAAAGTGACGAACTTTTATCCCTCCACCTCTTGCGAAGTTACGTTTGAGGACATTTTAATTTTGGTGCTATCCATGTCCCTTTCGTATCTACGATTAGAGCCGCGAAGTTTCCTTGTCAAAGTATCTTGAAGGAACAAAGATCGCTTTCGCGAACGAAACATTTCTATTTCTGGATTTTCAGCTCAACTCGTCGAGTACTTGTTTTTTCAACCAAATTTTGCCTTTACTTAGTTGGGAAATAATTACTTAAGCAAAGATATAGGTAACAAGAGCAATCAGAGATTTCAGATCTCCGCCAATGATTATTGTCATAATCGGAGCAAGCTTCCCCCTTTTCATATGTTGACTGTGAATGAATCTACGGAATAATAAAAGCAACCAGAATCGCCATCTGGATCCGGATCACCTCCAAAATTTAATGGATTCTTTCGGAGCATAATACCTATACGTTATTAAAATTTGGTGAAAATCTGGCAAGAAGTTTTGACGTAATCCTGCTAACAGACAAATAAACAGATAAATGACTAATTAAGTATATAAACGCTGGTCATTTTATAACCTGGGGGGGGGGGGGGCAATAATAAAGATTTTTATTATGCATGCATTAAATGCCAATCATTAAGAGAAACCATTAGAATTTTCGTGTCAACGTTTTTCATGTACATAAACATATTTATGCAAAATCAAAAGGCATGATCATGAGGTCATGAGTCTCCTTGTCAGATTCAAAGAGGATTTTGGGTCACGATAGAAACGAAGCCAGGATAGAAACAATGCACAGTGACAAGATAAAAAAGAACAGTATCCGTGGAACAAAATATCTCGCTCTGTGTAACAATGCACATCGTGCAACAAAGGCTTTTTTATTTTTAGAGTATTTTCCTAACCAGAATAATGTGAAGCAGAATATCGAAGTTAGTATATTTCAAGATACTGGTAGTTCGATATTCGTTCGATTTTGATCATTATATAGTAGTATGTTCATTGGTGGTATTGATAAATTACAATTTTTACGCTGTCGGTTGAGAGAGAGAGAGAGAGAGAGAGAGAGAGAGAGAGAGAGAGAGAGAGAGAGAGAGAGAGAGAGAGAGAGAGATTGGGAGGAGGAGTGCATATATATTATGTCTCTTGTTGTCGTTGTCGTTTAATTGAACTTTGAATAGCTTTACTCCTCTGAGATATCATTCTTCTTGTTTCAAAAGAAATCTAATTGTTTATTTTTTGAGACTGTTGCTATTCATTGAGTGTGCTTTTGTTAGTAGTTTTTTCTTTGCTGTATATATTTAGAAAATATTTATTCTTTAGAATATTGAAGAATTAAGAATACACGTTTGCATATGATCTCAGTTAACGTTGTCTTCTGCTGTTATTCAGTGGGTAGTAAACCACATGTATGCAGACACTTCAGTGATAGAAATTAGATGTAAATTCCAATATATTCTTGTTAACCTTGTCATTATAGATGAGTCGATGACACATTTTCTTAGACAAGAATCCAACACAGACAATATCATGTATATATATATATATATATATATATATATATATATATATATATATATATATATATATATATATATATATATGTGTGTGTGTATGTATATATATATATATATATATATATATATATATATATATATATATATATATATATATATATATATATATATATATATATATATAGATACACAGTATATATATCCCAAAGATGCAAATATATAATGTAGGATAGTACTTGGTGCAGGTCATGTTATCTTTGTATTTCCGATTTGTTTTTACTGACTCATACATACACATCAGACGCACGTGGTTTGTTCTAATATTAATTTTGACTGAATAGAAGTGTTAGATGATTTTTTTTCCTCGCATTTTTGAGAGAACAGGATTAAAACAATACTGTAAATGTTTGTTCTATTTTTTTATGTCTTTTAAATTTCATTAATTATTGTCAAAGGTTTTACAATGGTTATTGTTTTGTCAGACTCATTTCTTTTTGATGTTTCCTATTTATTATGGATTTCATCATCTGTATTTTGTTGGTCTTTTTTGTCTCATTTGCATATTAGTTTGCATTTCATTTGTGTTTGTGTTGAAATTTATGGTATTTTGATCTGTTGTGGTGGCCTATGTGGTAACGTCTCTGACTAGGGTTCAAGTTCCGATGATACTCGTTGGTTCTTTTAGTCGCAGCTACCTTACCATCCTTGAGAGCTAAAGGGAGCTTATAGGTCTATCTGCCGTGAGGGGCTTTGACGCTGATCATATGTACAGTATATAAGGTCAGTCTCTAAGGCATTGTCCTGCTTGATAGCGCAATGCCACTAGTGGCCCGTTGCCTCTTCCATTCATGAGCGGCCTTTAAACCTCCAGATCGTGCCTTTGTTTTTCACTTCGAACTTCAAGTCTTCAATAAAAACGATCCATCACATTTTCTTTCGCTTGGTCGAAGTTTAGGTCAAACTTATGTAAAGTTTCAACGAAATTTGTTAACTCGAAAGAAGGAGAAAGTAAACGAGGTTCTCGAACTCTTGCTCTCAACTTATTGACTTTTATACAGTAATGAAATAATGAGTCTAATGCTTATAGATACATTATTTATTTCATAACCTATTTAATCAGGCAGATTCATCCACTTGAGAATATATTATGGAAACGTGTAAAGTGGAAATATTTGATATCTTACTGTTCAAGGAAGTTCGTAATTCTTACAAATAACCTATATTCATTTCAACATACTTTGGGTGTTATTTATTCAAGAAGTGATCATGATGAATCTTTTTTTAGCATATTGAGTGACTTTTTATATTTGAAATTCATCCGCACAATTAGTTCCATGGCGTTTTAGAAATTATTTTTGAAAAGTTTGAGGAACCTATCGGATGATGCAGGTCGAGGAGAATTGCTTTGATATTGAATTAATGAAATGGCGTTAGATTACAAAGGCCAAATTTTCAGCATTCTATTCCTTATCAATGTGTGTGTATATATATATGTATATATATATATATATATATATATATATATATATATATATATATATATATATATATATATATATAATATATGTGTGTATATAATGTTTGGTGACAACTATGTAAGTAATTGTTTATAAGGATGGGTAAAGAGAAGAATGGTAAACTAATGAAGTGATCGGTATAAACTTTAAGTAGAAAAAGCTTTGGGACAATAATTAATAACAATGATATAGATCTTACAATAGAACCAAATGCCTAAATTCTTGTCTCAAGAGAATAATCGGTTCTTGAATCATTGGAGTAAAGAGTCGAAAGGTTTTTAGATTTTGGGGCCGTTGAAATTTATCAATTCTTCCATTTCGTTCACCATTTTTCATAATGAGGATTATTCTTCTTTGTAGTATCCATGTTTGTATCTCAAATATTGTTTTTAGATGCAAACAATTTAAAAGGTTTTTCCTTTTTATAACTACAGAGATTGCTATGTCACTATCTTCGCGAAGAAAGAGTTAAATTAGAAATTTATCGTTTTAATTGCGTTGAATTTATGGACTTTTTCTTATAACATCGCATAACAACAATAAGACTGAATAATCAAATGAGCACAACTTTATTATAATATTTCAATATATTACGAAATGCAACTTCAGAAATTCTTCGTTTTGCATCATAATATGAAGTTTGTAGATTCAGCGCCTGATTTTGGATGATATCTTTCCTATTCATGGAGATGATTTCATATTTAGGTGCTCTATTTTTTTTAGTAAGAAATCAATCCTTTGACTCGCTATTAAATTCAGTTAGTGTTTGAGCCCCTCATTTTTCTATGTATGACATTGCTCATGTTAAGTAACAGCCATTTTTTATAATTACTTACTCCATTTGATATAAAAAAAAAACTAACGCCTTGATAAATTTTCTTGACAACTTTTTTGTGTGTGTGTGTGTGTGTGGAAGAAAGACTGCTTAGAAATAATGATAAAACACACTGTTTATTTTTTAAAGTGGACATATGACATGCTCAGTCCTTTTTTATTTTTATATAAAAAGGATATTATTGAGCTCGTTTATTTTCCAAAGTACCTGGACTGTCACATGGCTTAGGCTAGCGTTTTATCAACTTGAATAAGGCTGTCAACGGACCATGTAATTTGTTCATAATTTATGTAAATATTAGTTCAAATCGATTACAAGGGCTAAAGAATTAGGGCTTTGAGTAGACTTCGCTTCAGCATTTTTTGGGGGGTGGGGGTGGGGAACTATGGAGTTATTTGAAAAAAATTATAGCAGAATTTACATTTCACTCTCTCGTAACATACAGTAACTGCCCAGTTCCAGACCTCAGTCGCGTCACGCTTCCAGTAATAGGGAAAAGGGATGTTAGTCAATAAGCAATGGCGGGAATAGAATAGGGAGTTCTGACCAAGGCTGGAATCTGTAATCGTGCCATTTTCTGAAAGCATTATTTTTGTCATTTAGTGGTTAATTGGAATATTATCTTGAGGAACAAATTGATGTTTCGTTGCATACATATTGTGATAGGTTAAAATACCTTGTCTATCCATACGCACATGATCCTTTTTATCTAGAAATTCATACATGCGTTGTACATAGCTAGACACAACTAAAATGATTATAATGCATTGAAATTTTACCAAAATATTTGACAAAAACGAGCATGAAATGAAAATAGAATTACCGCCTCTACACTGTTCAGAGAAAATCCCTCGAGGTCTAAAGTTTGAAATTTGAGCGTCTTTCCTTCCAGACACCACACATGAATGACAACTTCGAATCCAATTTAATGTTTCTGGGAAA
>NC_090727.1:111188789-111195562 GCF_036898095.1 Palaemon carinicauda | reverse complement strand
AATAATAAATGTGGATGTATTGGTATTAAGTAAATATATCATATTCTAAGGATTAAATTTTTTATTTCCTAACTGGAAAACACTACAATGTAGAATCCGATGCAGCTTCACTGCATCAGTCATCATTTTAGTACAGCACTTATATTATGGTGGGCGCTAGCCTATAGAAATATCTGAAAAGGGGCGCTAGGGAGAAAAAGGTTAAGAACCACTGGTTTAAAGGAACTGTGGATAAAGGCTGGCGTTGCAACCACCACAAGATATATTCCCCTCCATACGTTGGCAACTAGAATGGGCCCTGAGAAGTGCAAAGTTATCATCCCGCTTCATCAGCTGATTGGATGTGACTCAACAAGTAAATTCGGAACGAAAACAACGGCTTTGAAGGCCACGCCTGAGAAATTTCTCCAGAACTTTGCCAGGAATCCATATGATACAGATTTCACCTTAGTGGAAAAATTTCTGGTGCAGGTGTATCCATTGAAAGCTCCAGGTGATTGTCAAACAATGGACCACCTCAGATACCATGTATTTCACCACAGTTCCAAAACAATCCTAGACCTTCCACCAACCAGCAGATTGATCAGAGGCCATATCCAAAGGGCTGTCTATGGGTCATACATGCAGACACACTGTTTGGATAATCCACATCTTGATCCCATAGACTTTGGTTTCTTTGAGCAGGATGGCCTATTGCATCCAGTGCGGGATCAAATTTTGATGCCACCTGACTTTCCTATGCCATGCACATGCACTTCATATGCAACGAAATGTTGTTCCTGTGGGATGCGTGGCATCAGGTGCTGCCCTTACTGTCAATGCCAAGCCTCAGGCAAGGGGTGCAAGAATGTAGGATAGATCATCATACAGAATATATTTAATCACATTGAATGGTGGTTTGGATGTCAGCTCCACTTTCATAAAAGAACTTTCCTGGGTTGCGAAACGTCAGTGTTTGCAATGAGGATGTTTTTAATAGTTTGGTTTTAACCCTAAGGGTTCTGCATGATAACCATGTGTCACCGGCAACTAATTTCCTTTGATTATTTGAACGATTCATCATATCAAATTGTTTAGTTTAAAAATGGCATTTATCCGATTTTCAAATATTTTCGTCTTGGGTCTGAGAGGGTTAAAAGACAGGTTTTAGACATTATGACATTATGATAGGTTTCTTACTATTTAATCATGTGCTGTTTAAAGATTTGGGGCTGCTTTAATCTCTTTTGATACGCTTTGAAACAGCCAACATAAATTTTGAAAAATCGCATTTTTGCCATTTTTTTTTCGATATTTTGACTTGAAAATAAAAGGGTTAAAGTGCGTGTTTTTTTCTTCAAATAATTTTTAAAAACTATCCTATGTAGTACTCTACTAGAATCTACAAATAAAAGAATAAATTAGTTTACAACTGGGTTCTGGTTTAATTTTAAGTTTTTAGAGGCCCAAATTTTGAGCAAGTGTCAAATTACGTCATTGCTTGAGCTCTGGTGACCTTGACCTTGGCCTATTCTAATATTTCTTACTTTCATCTTGTAGCATGCCCTATAAGCTACATTTTGATGGGTATTTCATGCAAATAGCTTATTTCCTTACTGGAGTTATTAAGATTTGAATTTCCCCTACTCCAAATTTTTGCGGAAATTTTTAGTATGGTTAATAGCTACAAAACCATCTCTAGCAAGATTACTGCCAGGTTTCAGAATGTCTACCCTCGCTAAAATGATGCCCCAGGTGATGTTCTTTCAGAAAATAGTGAGTAACCTAGGGGCCCTTTTTAGCATGCGAACACCCCTTGGCTCCAGGAGTATAGAAAAGACTTAAAAAACTAACAATGGGGAGTTATTTAGAGTAGTGATTACATCTACAGAAACGATGCATACCGATATACGTTAGGTATTGTCACATTTGACTTTATACAAAGAACACATCCAAACATTTTCATTATCATAATCATAATGATTATCCTTATAAATAATCAATATATCTATTAAAGAAAGGAGCACAGAATGGAAAGAGTAATAAAAAAGTATATAAGAGAAGGACAAAAACAAAATAAATAAACAATCATACCAATATGAAAAGCAAGAATTAATGCAGATTGGCTAAGAGGAAAAAGGAATTCTCGTGAACAGTTCCGAAGATGGAATCTCCAGTTGAATTTTCCCTACTTTCATTCAGCCTTTCCCAGAAGCTGTGCTTCAATTACATTCCCTCGAGAAGTCCACTTACTACAAGTCATAGTTTCTCTTGAAGTTTATTCATTTCCACATTTCCTTTCCTCACTGGACTACTTTTCCCTGTTGAACCCTTGGGCTTATAGCATCCTGATTTTCCAACTAGGGTTGTAGCTTAGTAATAATAATAATAATAATAATAATAATAATAATAATAATAATAATATTAAAATAGTAATAATAGAAATGATAATAACAATAATAGTAATAATAATGTTAAAAACAATAATAATAATAATAAAAATAAAACTAATAGTAATAACAATAATAATAGCAATAATATTAAAAATTAATAATAATAATAATAATAATAATAATAATAATAATAAATTTAGTAATAAAATAATAATAATAATAATAATAATAATAATAATAATAATAATAATAATAATAATTGTATACCATCAATCTACATGAATGATTTCACTTTATCAATTGAGTCATATGACCGGGCATTACGCTCGGGAGGTAAAAGTTAAAAAAAAAACGTACAGTAAGGAAAAAAAAAAGAGAAGAGGAAAGAGCAAAGGGCCAATCGAGGGATAAAAATAGGTGAAGGTAAAAGGCTCCTATAAAAGTTCTTAGAAAGTCTTCTTTATTTTCACAACAAAACATCTAAATAGAAAATGAATTGAAGATATAGAATTAAGGAAGATGATAATTTGGCAGTATTATTAATGGTAAGCTTGGACCAAAAATTCATGAACACAACATTGTTTAGACCGGAGTTCTTAGTGTTGCTATTAATTGATTCCACCTTGATTTACTCATATGTGTGAATGGATGAACTCTTGGAATACTTACAATGCTTCCTGATATGGAAGGGAAAATATTACGCTCAAAATCAAACCCTATTTAATTCCATTGAAAATAAGGTAATTTTACAACTAATAAATACGACAAATCTATCCAATGTACATGTGATATCACACAAATATTAAAAAGAAAAAAAATCGAGCACTCGAGGGAACAAGATAGCATCTACCTTTAGCCTCTGTAAAATCAGTTAGAAATTTACTTAAACCTTTGTAATTTTGGAGGAGAGCAATTGGATTTACATAATTATAACTGAATATTTGAGAAATAAAGATAAAACATGCATTAAAGAAAAAAACAATGCATTCAAATCTACCCCTGGGCCGAAGAAACACATTCCAAGATAAACCACAACAGATCAAATTCCTAAATATAGTAGTTTCCTGATCCTTTGAAGAATTAACATACTGTACTAGTTTCCGCGACCCGTCACAAATGAAGGCTAAATATTTAAATAGATATGGAAACACTCACACGCACGCACACCCCTCCAATTTGAGAGATGGGTAGAGCTGTTCGTGATCGGATATATATAAATAAATAAATATATATATATATATATATATATATATATATATATATATATATATATATTCATATATATATATACATATATATATGTGTGTATATACAGTTTCTCTTTATTATATAGGGGAGATACTCAAGAGCGTATTTTTACTTTGATTGTTAAGAGACGAATGCGCAATCTCAAAGTGGAAGCTCCGGAGATCAGCTAATCTATCTCCGTTCCAAAGCCAACGACGACACGACCTAATTTACATATAAATACAACACCTTCGTCTGAAGTCAAACAAAATATTGGGGCAGATCGTTCAAATCTATGCAGGGAAATGTAGAAATTATGAATTGCAAACATTATAACATCCGGATGATTATATTGCATTTCGATTAGTTAAGTTTCTTTTTGCCAAAGATGGTATACATGCATACACTTATAGTATGTGTACGAGTATATATATATATATATATATATATATATATATATATATATATATATGGATAATATATATATATATATATATATATATATATATATATATATATATATTAGATAGATAGATAATCCTCCTACACCTATTGCCGCAAAGGGGGTCTCTCTCTCTCTCTCTCTCTCTCTCTCTCTCTCTCTCTCTCTCTCTCTCTCTCTATATATATATATATATATATATATATATATATATATATATATATATATATATATAAATATATATATACATATATATATATATATATATATATATATATATATATATATATATATATATGTCTTATTTATAACTGTAATCGAACAGTTTAACATGTTTTTTCAAAAAGGCCCATAAAAGAAACACAGGAAATATGAATAGATCACACTATATTTCGATCAATAAACATCGACCCTCTTCAGGATGTAAAGTAAAAGTAAGGAATACAGTGGAGAGTGACGGTTTATATATGAAAGCAAAAGGGTGTGTTCAATTGTTCTATAGTTGTTATAATTGCTGGAAGGATTAGCCAAATTTAATTACATCCAGGTGCGTGTTCTTATTGTTGAGCCGCTTGGAGGAAGTCTTGACCTCTGATGCATGTCTGGTGGTCGGTCTCCGTGGATTATCTTCTTAATGATAGGGTTGAGAAGAGTATTGTCCACTGTGTCAGCTTTCCATTGGCCCCCAGATAAGTTTATTGTGTTTGATTGATTTATGATGGCTGATTCCAGGATTTTCCTTCTGTACGGACAGGTACTCTTAAAAAGCAAAGACGACTCACTCCAGTTAATCTGGTGCCCTAAATCCCTAAGGTGAATGAAAATCCCCGAGTTTTCATACCCATATCTAATGTTTATCAAAATGAAAGAGAAATAGAAGCCGGCGTTTACAAAATACCATGTAGGGACTGTGAAAAAGTGTACGTTGGGCAAACTGGCCGTTCGCTATCTCAAAGATTATCCGAACACAAAAGATCTGTTAGATATGGGTATGAAAATAACTATAATAACAAAGTTTTTTAGGCTGAGAGAGAAATTCATGACGGATTTGATTCATTGCAAAGGCTGGAAGCTGAGCCGACAAAAAGTTATTAAAGGCAGCAGCATTAAGACTGAGCTCTTAACAAGTGATCATATGAACGATCCCCTGAATGATTAAGTCAGCGCCGAAAGCAGTACATGAAAGAACGAATGAAGTGAATGAAAGAAAGCTCTTAGAAAATCCATTTTACAGAGTTACTTAGGACCCAGACTTTTACCTATGTGAAGGACAAGTGTTAGAAGCTATTGTATACATTTAATCTAAGTATGGATGCCTTACCCTACCATACGAATTTCATTTCTTTGTTTCTTAGACACTATATCTATCAAGTGTCGTTCATAAAGATATAGATGGTTATCAAAAATGAGAAAAATCAAGCGAGTAATACACTAAAGCAATGTTAGGACAGAGGTAAGCTTGCCCCGTGAATAGAGATAATCCAAGTCCAGGTTGCTCTACTCCAAGATTAACGTAAGTCTTGACTTAAATATCAAACAATAACAAACCATAGCAATTGAATAGGAACATACACAACTGGAGCATTATAAACAAGTAAAATAATAAGAACATTATACAGAGCAGAACATACATACACATACATCAATACACACATATATATACATATATATATATATATATATATATATATATATATATATATATAAACATATATATCACACACACACACACACACACATATATATATATATATATATATATATATATATATATATACATATATATATATATATATATATATATATATATATATATATATATAAACGCATTTAAATATGCTTGTTCAAGAATAAAATTCATACCACCACCTATTCAATAAAGTATTTGGTTACCACCAAACAAATAAAACAGTAATGAGAAAATCAATTTATTCAGTAATAATTTTAAGTATATATCCTTTTTCCTATCATATGCTGAACAAAGAAAAGGCTTTAGAGAGAGAGAGAGAGAGAGAGAGAGAGAGAGAGAGAGAGAGAGAGAGAGAGAGAGAGAGAGATGCTTCTCCCTCTTACAGATTAAGCTCCTGCTTATCAAGGGATAATTGTAGTTTCAATGATCTGAATGGCCACCCAAGCGATCATCTCCTATGTCGAGGTAATACCGTTTAGGATCAATGTCTGTGTTATGTATACGAGTAGATGCATTTTACGAGAAACCTTTCATATCTGATCAGCAAACACGTAATGCATATTTTGTACAAGTACATCTACATTTTAGGCGTTAAAACTATCAAGGCCAGCTAAGCAACTAACTATCAATTGATCACAATCAGTTTCGTGAAGTGTCGTAGCTAAGTTATCAAACACTTTAAATTGCTTTTTCTATCGATTATATATTTTTTCCAAATAATGAAATTTTCTTGATTACACTTTCCTCAAAGTATAACATATTTGGTTTCTTACTAAAATGGACAAAATTCCTTTGTTCTCTCAATTCTCTCGGGATTTATCTACACGTTACAAAATCCAAACAAATTACAATTCGTCTGTCTCTGATCAATTAGCAAATACTGACATTTGATGTTAGACACTGGCACAAGGCAACTGCACCAAAGAGTAATCATTGCAGAATGTGACTAATTAGAACACTTCTGAAGTCATGAATTATAATTAATATTGCTTGGTGAAATGATATAGCTATAAATAACCTTTCGGAGGTATACTTATAATAA